>NW_026999565.1:0-64999 GCF_037126465.1 Ornithodoros turicata | reverse complement strand
TTGTCAACTTGTTTGAGAAATTCATCCAGCATTAAGTTGAAGAGGACAGGGGAGAGAGGAGCCCCCTGTCTGACTCCGGTGGTAGGATGTACGACTTTTTCCCTTCCTTGGAAAGTCAGTAAGGTGGAAACATCAGTATAAAGGTCACTGAGATAACTGATGAATTCTTCATCCAGACCGGCCGTCCTGGCGCCATGAATGATTGCAGTAGTTGACACCTTATCAAATGCCTTGGAAATGTCTACTGTTGCCAGATAGAGAGACTTGCATCTTCGTCTGGCCTCCGCAAGGGCCGTGCTCAACAGCAGGACATTTTCACCGCAGCCGTCAACGGGCAAAAACGCTCGCTGACGATAACTGAAGTCGGCGAAGGAAAGAATTCTTTTGGCCAATATCCGGTGGAATAACCTTAACAATACCGAGGTCACAGTGATTGGTCTGTAATCGCTTGCATTCAATGCGTCGGGCTTCTTCCTGATGAAAATAGTTCGGGCGTTTCGCAGGGTAGCAGGCACCCGTTTCAGGATGAGTAGGAGGTTTAAAACGACACGTAGAACAGTAGAGGGCACTTTCCTAAGGTTCCTTGAAGAGAAGTTGTCGGGTCCTGCCGAAGAGTATATCGGAGGCAGGCAGTTCTTGATGTCTTGTGCCGTAATAATATACATGGGATTTACGTTGGACTGCGTCCTCTGTGGTGTTTGGTTGGATCCCAGAAGTAGTACCTGAAGTCATCACCTTCTCCCAGGTGTCGGAGGAAGTCCGCCGCATCAAGCACTGCAGGCGAACCGTAACCATCCAAGATGCGGCGGACACAGTCGCTCTGGGTGAGTTAAACTGGGCCTGGGTTTGTGCGTAGAGGGCCTTTTGCTTCTTTCTGTTACTGACGGGTCGGCCCGTTTGAGCTCGGTTCAAGCTTGGATTCCGCCGGGGGCGGTTGTGAGAAGGAGGCGGCTTATCCTTGACGAAGACATCACGTAGATAAGCATTTAGGGCTTCTGCGATGTCAACACCCTGTAGCGCCCGTCTGGCGATGTCGAACAATCGAGAGGCTTGGAAGGACTCGGGGGAGCTCTGTTCACCAGGTTCTGCAATTCTCTCATAATTGCAACGTGCCTGGAGGAAGGGCGCTGGGTGCGGGCCTGTGTAGGGGGTTCTCGGAGTAAAGAATTGGCACCCATGTCCGGCGTTGACTCAATCGGAGGGTCGCTATTCGTGGCTGCACTTCGAGTCTGATCGTTGCCACGGGCTCCACGCCGGATTTCCTCGACAAGTTCCCTATACAGGCGATCTTTTCTACGAGATTTTATCGCATCCAGCGTCCGCCCAGGAAAAAGTTTCTGCAGTTCTATGTTTATGAACCTGGGTGGGGGGGGGGGGTGATCACTGTCGGCTAAGACGACTTCGGCTGAAGCCAAACGGTATGTCTCCTCCGCACTCCACCTTGGTCTTGTTCTCTCAGTGCAAGCTCCCATGTTATGTTCGGTCGGGTGGGTCAACCTTCTGTGTTGGCCCAACCCGTTGTTGGTACGAAAGGCTCGACCACATATATCACATATATCAGGATATCACATATATCAGGTATGATGCTTGGTCGTCGTCTGTGTCATTTAGCTACTAAAAGCAGATTCTTGCTGCCGCCTCTCATTCGTTTTTGAATGGACTGTATTACAAAAACATGGTGAGCATGATACTTGGTCGTCCTTTGTGTCATTTAGCGACCGAAAGCAAATCCTTACTGCCGCCTCTCAGTCGTTTTTGAATGGATTGTATTACAAAAACATGGTGGGTATGATGCTTGGTCGTCGTCTGTGTCATTTAGCTACTAAAAGCAGATTCTTGCTGCCGCCTCTCACTCGTTTTTGAATGGACTGTATTACAAAAACATGGTGAGCATGATACTTGGTCGTCCTTTGTGTCATCTAGCGACCGAAAGCAAATCCTTACTGCCGCCTCTCAGTCGTTTTTGAATGGACTGTATTACAAAAACATGGTGAGCATGATACTTGGTCGTCCTTTGTGTCATTTAGCGACCGAAAGCAAATCCTTACTGCCGCCTCTCAGTCGTTTTTGAATGGATTGTATTACAAAAACATGGTGGGTATGATGCTTGGTCGTCGTCTGTGTCATTTAGCTACTAAAAGCAGATTCTTGCTGCCGCCTCTCATTTTTTGAATGGACTGTATTACAAAAACATGGTGAGCATGATACTTGGTCGTCCTTTGTGTCATTTAGCGACCGAAAGCAAATCCTTACTGCCGCCTCTCAGTCGTTTTTGAATGGATTGTATTAAAAAAAAACATGGTGGGTATGATGCTTGGTCGTCGTCTGTGTCATTTAGCTACTAAAAGCAGATTCTTGCTGCCGCCTCTCACTCGTTTTTGAATGGACTGTATTACAAAAACATGGTGAGCATGATACTTGGTCGTCCTTTGTGTCATTTAGCGACCGAAAGCAAATCCTTACTGCCGCCTCTCAGTCGTTTTTGAATGGATTGTATTACAAAAACATGGTGGGTATGATGCTTGGTCGTCGTCTGTGTCATTTAGCTACTAAAAGCAGATTCTTGCTGCCGCCTCTCACTCGTTTTTGAATGGACTGTATTACAAAAACATGGTGAGCATGATACTTGGTCGTCCTTTGTGTCATTTAGCGACCGAAAGCAAATCCTTACTGCCGCCTCTCAGTCGTTTTTTGAATGGATTGTATTAAAAAAAACATGGTGGGTATGATGCTTGGTCGTCGTCTGTGTCATTTAGCTACTAAAAGCAGATTCTTGCTGCCGCCTCTCACTCGTTTTTGAATGGACTGTATTACAAAAACATGGTGAGCATGATACTTGGTCGTCCTTTGTGTCATTTAGCGACCGAAAGCAAATCCTTACTGCCGCCTCTCAGTCGTTTTTGAATGGATTGTATTACAAAAACATGGTGGGTATGATGCTTGGTCGTCGTCTGTGTCATTTAGCTACTAAAAGCAGATTCTTGCTGCCGCCTCTCACTCGTTTTTGAATGGACTGTATTACAAAAAACATGGTGAGCATGATACTTGGTCGTCCTTTGTGTCATTTAGCGACCGAAAGCAGATTCTTACTGCCGCCTCTCACTCGTCTTTTAATGGACTGTATTACAAGATGATGGGTATGATACTTGGTCGTCCTTTGTGTCATTTACCTACCGAAAGCAGATTCTTGCTGCCGCCTCTTACTCGTTTTTGAGTGGATTGCATTATAAAAACATGGTGGGTATGATACCTTGTCGTCCTTCGTGTCATTTACCTACCGAAAGCAGATTCTTGCTGCCGCCTCTTACTCGTTTTTGAATGGATTGTATTACAAAAACATGGTGGGTACGATACTTGGTCGTCGTTAGCGTCATTTCTCTATCATCTTTCTTTATTATACCATGATACCATTATATCATGGTAGCACCCCAAAAGAAAAACAATAAATAAATAGGCACGCAAACACCTGACCATAACAAATAGCCCCAGGACCTAGGACCCAAAGGGGCGGCCCACGAGATAAAGCCTAACCAATACATCTAGCCCACTTGTTACCCCGACCTCCAAGGGAAGGTCAAACTTTTTGTGACCTTCATCAATGACTACACGCGGTTTTATTGGTATACCCAATGAAGAAAAAAGCTGAAGTACTAGAAAAGTTTATTCTGTACAAGCGCATGGCAGAGAACTTCCATGGGTCAACCATTAAGACACTTCGTAGTATGGTGGCGAGTATGTCGGGAAGGATTTCGTCCTGTACCTGCAAAAGTACGGCATACGAGAGCTAACGGTACTCCGCAGCAGAACGGAGTAGCCGAGAGAATGAGGAGGACTTGACAGGTTATGAGGAGGTGTTTACCTGATAGAGCCTGGACTCACCAACGACGCTTGGGCACCTGCTACATAGGAAACAAATGTCCCTCCAGTTCAGTTGGCGGACAAGTGCCGGAAGCGCTATGGACCGGGAGAGAAGATACCATCGATCATATGAGGGTATATGGCCGTAATGCCTGGGCCGCTCGGACGCAACATCGAGAGACGAAGCTGGAGCCTAAGGCTGTGGAGTGCGTTTTCGTCGGGTACCCAGAGGGTATAAAAGGTTATAAGCTCTAGGACAAGGGAAAACGACAGTTTCTTCATCAGTCGAGACGTAGTTTTTGACGAGAACAGCTTTCCGTGCTGAAACGCTGACCCAGTCGACAAGCTGGAAACTTCGCACGGGTTCCGGGCGAGCGTGGCCAAGGTATCGCACTGAGCTTTGGCGACCTGGTCAAAGACAACCAAACGGCGTCACAACCGGAGGACACGCCAAAATGGGGCGACATGGATCCCTCGGATGACTACCCCGAAACAGTAAGTCCCGGACGTGAACAGACATTGCAAGATGCCACACCCATACTCATACGTTCCGAGACGTTAGCCTCCAAGCCAAAGCCGAATTACTCGTGTTGTGTCGTTAAAAGGAGAAGTTTTCTTCCCGACCCCCAAGACTGTAGAAGTGGCGCTCTCAGCGCCAGACGGACACAAATGGAGAGAGGATATACAGGAGGAGCTGACAAACTTGAAGACCAATGGCACTTGAGAGATAGTTCTACGGCCCCCGAGTCGCCGTGTTGTGAAGTGCAGATGGGTGCCTCGAAAGAAATAAAAGCAAAACGGCGATCTAGAGAGGTACAAGCCCGTACACGAAGACCGCGAAAGTCGTGCAGGCCTTCTCTGATGCCGACTGTGCACGCGACAGGGTTGATGGGCACTTTTAACGGCTACGCATTCATTTTGGCGGACGCGCATATCTCCCGGAGCAGCAGGAAGCAAAAATCAACTACACTATCCACTGTGGAAGTCGGGTATCTGGCGATGTGCGAAGCAGCCAAAGAGGTGTTGTGGCTGCAACATTTTTCTCAGGAACTCAGTGCACTTCAATTCGTCCAGGAACCACACCTGCTGCTCGTTGACAATCAAGGCGCCATCGCAGTAGCGACCAGTCAGATAATGTCTGAGCGGAACAAACACAACAAACTGCGACATTTCTTTCTTCGGAAAAAATGCCGAAGAAGGCAAAATACAGCTGCAGTACGTCAGGACATCGGAGAATACAGCAGATATTCTGACGAAGGCTTTAAACGGGGAGAGGGCTTGTGGACTATGCGACTCCCTAGGCCTTCAAAAAGGCGTGTAGACGACATCTCGAGGGGGAATGTTAAAGATGGACAATATGTCGTCTACTTTCAGTTTCGTTTTCTGTGTTCATGCGCTTCTAGCGCATAGCACCGCGTATCTCGTGTTCACCTTCTCTCGTTATTAAAAACCTCGGTGGCCGTTACCGTCAGCTTCGACTTGCCTGCTCCCCTTTTTGCTGAACCCTGGGGTTACAGTGTAACATGTTATAGGACCGGTTTGGTTTCTGTAGGATTCTCCTAATGACCCGCTGCATCTTTTCCTGTGGGAGGATCAATGTCATCCAGAGCCTCCCAGACAGCATCTCTCGCCATCTCCCATGAGTCGTCCCCACTCCCAATGGGGCTCCTGACCTCCTGGAGTTGAGCGACCAGATCACCATGCGGCTTTCCCCTTCGGCTGCGCTTGTCGGCTTCATACGTGCGCTAACTGCCACGGGCCTGCAGCGTCTGAAACATGGCCTTGTTTAACTGGAGAGGCCCCACGCCATCTCTAAGAAGGGCCGGGCAACTTCGGGGGACCATCACTCGCTCCACATTTATCGCCTCATTTGCCTCCTCCGGATGAGCACGCCTACCATACTGGTCCAAGCCTTGGGCCGACCGGAGCGCTCTCATGCAGTCTGGAACATCAGATTGGAAGAAGGCAGCCTGCAGCTCTTGGTCCACATTCTTAGAACCTTGGGATGAAAAGTCGGGACCTTGCCGGTCGCTAGTTGTGCCTCCCATAGCGGGCCACGGAGCCATTAGTGAGGTGACGTAATTGCCTGAAGGTGTTATCCATTGGGCTGGAGAAGGAGTAATACTACCGCTTATCCCGATGCCTGCTTCTCCCAAATCAGTTGCCTGGATCTGACTGGAACCGGCAGTCCGCTGAGAGGCAAAGCTCCTGTATTGCCCTGTCCTATCTTGTGTAGTCCTGCCTTGCACAGAAGCAGAGATCATTGAAGAGCTGTGCGACGATTGGGAACTTGCAGTACTGATAACCACAGGTGGAAGTGAGGGGCCAGGAACATTCGAGTCCATAACCTGAGAGGATCCAAGAGGGCGATGAGTAGGATGTGCCCAACGACGATGTTGGGCCAAACTTCTTCGAAACCTTCTACCGCAACCGAGCTCACCACAATACAGGCCCTGAAAAGGGCCGTAGCATTGACGGCCAGAGATGAAGCATCGGACACTCTACTTGCAGCACTTGCAGCAGGGGCACAATCCTCAGCGGGACACGTGCTAAAATGCTGATTATCTTGATTATTCGTGCCTGCTGACGACGGGCGTCGGGGATGGCAACCGTGATGCCTCAAGGTAGGCCAGAGCTCCGTCAGTTCCCTGGACCATCAAGGTGGCCAGGGACAGGTAGCACCACGAGAAGGTGGAGTTGACCATTTCCGTGTAAGAGGCTATATTGCGCGTCACAACGGCTTGCAGCGAGGAGAATCGTAGAACTGCGAACCGTAATCACGAGCCGCCAGCGCCCTATTTGACTGGGTAACAGACCGCCGCAACACGGTCCCGCTAAAGCCGACAGGCACGTCAGGCCCTCCCCTTATCCCTCCACTCCAGCTTCCAGGTCGCTAAATAACAGGAGGAATCTAATCATCCCTAGCCTTGTGAGGAAGGTCGTCCCCTTCATTCCTCGGGCCTCCGAGCTGCTGGATTACAGGGGAACGCTACTAACCCCCGGCCCATGGAAAGACGTTATTTTTTTAAACAATTCTCTGTTAGACGGAAGAGATACCCAGAAGACGCATCAAAGCGTCAAAGACCGCTTCCTTCCCGGGCTAGCTCCCTTATTCACCGATGGGAGGCCACCGTCGGCATACGTCCAAAAATTCTGAAGCTTCGGACGCTGCATTGAAGCGCGACGATGGAGATGGTTCCAGTGTCCCTTCTGCTGAGTCCCATATCCATTAGTAAATCAGAACTTGCGTTTGCCCTTATGCCTCGGAAAGACAGCGTGAGACTTCCAACAGTGGAGTCGGCCTCAGAGTCTCCTTTAGCTTGGCATACTATGTCGTCCCTGCCGTATTTCAGGTGCGCGAGTTCCAGGGCTATGCCAGTGCCGACAATCTGTGCTTCCAACATTACTGTGCTTCCGCATTCCTGAAGTCTCTTTGCAACGAAGCAGACGACATTGTCGTGTCTTCTTGTTCTGGCAGCATGTGTCCTATGACACATTTTTAGTATGCGTGACAAGATATCTTGAGACCTGCATCCTGCTCGGCATTCTCTAGCGCCAGTCATGCCGGGCCCAGAACGAGTGCGGCATGGCAATGCACTCGTTCGGCAGTCGAACGTGCATCGTACCCTTGCATCGTAACCTTGGTCGACTCATTCAGCTATGAAATGTTTATTAGCACATTCCTCCGACAAGAGTGGGCGGAGTCACCACAATAAGGACAGAACAATTACATGGTTGCCCCGCACCCTTAACGGGGGCCTAATACGCGCGTCCTACTAGGCGGGAGCACGCCTTACAACAAGAGGGCCTTAAGCCTCAGCAAGATAGGGCAGCGCAGACCTCGCGGTTGCGCTCTTGAAGATCCTCCAGGCCGCCACGGTTCCCTCCAGGGCTATTAGAGCAGCAAGCCGCAGGTGGGACGTCGAGAGGCCAAGATGACGCATAGCCTCCACGTACTCTGACGACCAGATACCAGAATGTTTATCGTAGCCGACGTGAACATCACCGGAGTTGAACGGGAGGCCGCAGCTCTGAGCAGATCTGCTATCTCGACGGTGTCGTAGACCCTGCTCTTCTCTCGGTGTAGGACATTGAGAGGACGACCGCATCCCACCACCTGCACGTCCACGACCCAGATGGCGTCAGGGCGCTGCACTACTATGTCAGGTTTGCGTAGGCCAACAGAGATAGGAATGTGGCACTCCCGCTGAACGTGTCACCCCCTGTTACGGAGATCCCTAGCCACGTGGATCTATTCGGTCCTGTCTCCGATGTCGTGCCGCGTTGGTAGCAGGGCACTGCTTCGTTGCATGAGCCAGAGTTTGAGTGGCGCAGCATCCAATGCCTGCAACCCGTCTCCTGCCCCGGCCGCCCACAGGAGGACCTGGCCCTAGTTGGAGTGGCGTTTATGCGGGCTTTCGCCACGTCCACGAAATTGCGGCCCTCGATGAGTCTGGACCCGTCGGCAATCCACGCATGGGTCCCAGGAACCACAGACGCTTCCCTCAGCACAGGAAGGCAGATTATTTTACTGCCGCCTTTAACTCGTTGAGTTTGAGTTTGATTATAGAAAAAAAACGGAAGATATTGAGTTCGTCACTGACGAATTCTGCTACTCCCACAAGGGGCCTTTAACTCGTTTTTCATGGCAGTTCACTGCATGAAAGCTTGTGGCCATTAAAGGAGAGCTTCAGTGTTTTATATTTTTGCTGGATTGTATTAACAAAAACATAGTGGTCCTTTGTGTCATTCAGATATTGAATTGTTTGTTAAACAGTATTCCACTTAGGTAGGAGGCCACCCAAACCACAAGAAAATGTAGAACATAACAACTGCCTAACGGTACAAATAACTGCTTGCACTAAGACGCAGCGAATGGGCGGCCAGCAGCACAACTCCCCGCCCTATTGAAGGCCCTCCAAATGTTCGAAGTCCCTTCCAGCGCCCCGCCGCTATTATTTTACAGTCTGCTTTAGTCAAACCCAGATTTAACAAATCCACTGCTGATTGCTTGCACCACCGACCCGGGAGCATTCTCGTCCCCTCAGGAATCCAGCAGTGGGCGATCGGGACCAGCCCGTCGTCAGCTAGGGCCTTCCCGTCATTGGTGACATAGAGAGCAGTCAACCAGTAGCTTTGAATATGAGTCTTTGAAGAGAGAAGACGTCCGCCACGACGGGATGAGAACTTGAATCTGTCGATGAGTAGCTTCACGTTTTCGCAGCGGAGCGCCTCTCGAAGGATCGGGTTTGAAGAACTTGTTAGTCGTTGGAGACGCTGGCACTGTTGAATCGGTATGTTGACACGGAGGGAGGGAACACCAAGGCCGCCGTGAGAGGTAGGGGCGTTATAGTAAGCTGTTGGTGTGTCGAGGAAGGTGAAGCCAGTCGCGCACTGCTCCATGGATGGTTATGTCGATATGTTGTAGCTCTCTTGTTGTCCAGCGGCCAAGCACCAGCCTATGGTGAAGTCTGGGGAGTAGGTAGTAACGCAGGATCACTTGCTTTTGTTGAGGCTTCAGCGGGGACTTGCGAACCCTGGTTAGTAGCTCCTCTACTTCATGGAGTATTGGGCGCGGGTTCGGTGGTGGTGAAAGTAACTCCCAGGTAAGGCCAGGTGAACTCCGGGCCAGCGGCAGGAATGGGTGTACCGAGGACAACGAACTGTCTAGCAGTGTCTACCTTAATCTTCTTATCCCTGCCAGCGGCTACCAGGGAGACGGTGATTGACTTCGCTACGTTGATGTGGAGCCCTCGTTGTTAAAAGAAATGATAGGCTTCGTCAAGGCGCTGCTGCAGGCCAACCGGGAAGGAGGCCACCACGATCATATCGTCAGCAAAGGCCATGGCGCCGAAGGAGCTCCAACGCCAAAGTCAGTGCCCGGGGAGATCTTGGAAAGGAACCCGTTTAAGAGGGCATTAAGAGGGCGTCTTTTGGCAGTGCTGGCAGCCTCTCGCACGCTTCACGGCTAATTCTTCTGTGAACCATTGCAGACAACGGAGATAAAGCTATCTACGATCCTGCACCTATCTGAGCGCCCAGCGATTGCACCAACACGCCACCACGTCGAGTCGTCTACTTAAGAAGCTGCACGGGCACAATCGTCGTCTTTTGGCAGTGCTGGCAGCCTCTCGCACGCTTCACGGCTAATTCTTCTGTGAACCATTGCAGACAACGGAAGATAAAGCTATCTACGATCCTGCACCTATCTGAGCGCCCAGCGATTGCACCAACACGCCACCACGTCGAGTCGTCTACTTAAGAAGCTGCACGGGCACAATCGTCGTCTTTTGGCAGTGCTGGCAGCCTCTCGCACGCTTCACGGCTAATTCTTCTGTGAACCATTGCAGGTTGGTAGCGCAAGCTTTTTTTGCTGTTGTCTTTGCTGCCAACACTGCCAACAAACTTGTGTGATACCATGTCTGTAACCAAAGAGGTTGCTAAACTGCTCTCGGAATTCAAACAAGACCTGCGAAATGAGCTGAAGGAACTCCGTGACGGTATTGAAAGAGATTTCAGAAAAGAGGTCAGGGAAATAAATGCTAGCTTGACATTCATGAATAAGTCCTTTGAAGAATTTAAAGAAACAGTGGAAATAATGTCAAAGGAAAATGCAGTGTTAAAGAGAATGAACGAGAGCGTAACACAAGAATGCAACACCCTAAAGAAACAACTAAGGGAAAATGAATTAAGGATAGTGCAGCTTGAGCAGTACAGTAGGAACCGCAACCTCGAAATCAAGGGGGTACCTATTCAAACAAATGAAAATGTGGCCGATATTGTCACGAAGGTCAGCGAAATAGTGGGGGAGAGCTTGAGCACTAATGATATCGAAATATGTCACAGAGTTCCTGCTGCTGGTGGCAGAGACATGGCAAATATAATAGTGCAATTTGTGCATCGCTCCAAAAGAGATGCAATTCTAGATAAAGCTAAGAAAAAGCGTATGACTACTGCTGATCTGTGTATTACTCCTACGGCTCCAGTTTTTATCAATGAACACCTTTGCCCTGCACTTAAACGAATACTTGGCGCTGCCATTGCACGTAAACGCGAATTTGGTTGGAAGTATGTATGGGCAAAAAATGGAAGGCTGTTCGCGCGTAAATCAGAGGGTACACCGGTCCATCAGATCGCTGGTTATGACGACCTTTCTGTGATAAGCTAAGATTTCCTGTGCGTAGATAGTATTTTTATGTAGATAAAAATGCCTGTTGCCCCTAGCGAACTTTTGAAGATTGTACACGATGCGCAAACAAATAACTTGTTATCGATCCTTCACCACAATGTAAGATCTGTTCGAAACAAGGAAGATGATATCTTTACCCTACTTACTTGTACCAGAATATCTTTTGATGTAATCATGTTTTCCGAAACATGGCTACAGCGTGATGATGACATGTTTGTACTGCCAAATTATAGTAATTTTTGTCTGTGTCGACGCGATAGAAGAGGCGGTGGAGTTGCGATACTCACAAAAACGTCTATGAAGTGCGAAAAAGTTGCTTCGCTCACTGTATGTCTGAATGATTATGAAGTGTTATGTGTACAGTCAAACTTGTGTGTTTACGCTGTGATTTACCGGCCACCCAGTGGAAATATTAATCACTTCGTGAGCTATCTTGAACGACTTTTTCAATTTTGTACCGAGAATGGTTATAGATTATATTTGGGAGGCGATTTTAATATCAATTTGCTAGAAAGTAGTGGAGTTAGTTTAATGTTTCAGAATTTGATTAATTCTTTAGGGTTTCAAAATGTTATTCAGAATCCGACTCGTATTACCACTGATTCTATAGCGCTAATAGATTTGTTTATTACGAATGAACCTCAGTCCATTTATCGTGCTGATACTCTAGTAGCTGACTACAGCGATCACTTGCCTGTATTTCTACTTGCGGAAAATGACCACCCCATTGTTTCACTAATGAGATATTGACGTACCAATGTGTTAGTGATCACGCGCTGAACAGTTTCCGCGAAGAAATTTCTAAAGTCATTTGGAACTTTGTTTATGCTGAAGATGATCCTGAAGATGCATATAATATGTTTCTAGACACGTTTATTTTATTTATAAGCGGCATTTCGTTTACAAGGTGCTCAAAGCATCTAGACACATACGGAAACCATGGGTCACTAGTTCACACCTTCAGATGATACGAAAGAAAGGTCGCATGTACAAAAAATTCTTGAAAACGCGTGATCCTGAGAAGCTGCGTGACTTCAAGAGATACCGTAACAGGTTAAATCTCGAGCTGCGGCGGGCCAGGCAAACTTACTATAGCAACATGTTTGACACTTCTTGCCTTAGCAACAGTCATACCCTGTGGAAGAGGATAGACATGGTGCTGCACCGTAAAAAGAACACACCACAGATAACAGACCTTTGTATTAACGGGAAGAATGTGTCTGGTTCAGCCCTAGCAGATCATTTCAATGATTATTTCGTGAACGCTGTATCTAGTAGAACGGCGAGACAGGCTCTCTGCTCACGGACAGTTGAACGAGTGAAAGATTCTTTTTTTCTCTGCCCAGTAAATGCAACCGATGTCTTATCTGCACTGTCTCAATTACGCAATAGTAAGAGTTGTGACATTTTTGGCATTCAGATAAGACCAGTTAAATACGTTGGCGATATAGTCGCGCTGTGCTGGCGGATATCGTTAATAAATGCTTCTCGAGTGCTGTCTTTCCACAAAGGATGCAAATAGCGAAGGTGATAGCCATTCACAAGGGTGGAGAAAGGCAGCTATTAGCAAATTATCGGCCTATATCGTTTTTACCAGTTTTCTCCAAACTAGTGGAAAAGCTGATATTTATTCAGTTGGATTCCTTCTTCATAAAACATTCGGTTATAGTTGATTCACAGTATGGCTTTCGCAAAGCTCGATCCACAGAGCTCGCCTTACTAAGGCAAAAAGAAATTATTTTAACTGACTTTGAAAATAAGCGGTTAACGTTAGGCGTATATGTAGATTTGAAAAAAGCTTTCGATTCTTTAAATCACAGTGTATTGTTAAAAAAATTGCACTCTTATGGTGTACGTGGTATCCCACTCACTCTAATAGAGTCGTATCTTGGCAGCCGAAGACAGTCGGTTGAAATTAATGGCCACTTATCTTCCGTTCTTGAGATCACTTCCGGCGTGCCTCAGGGCAGTATATTGGGGCCATTGTTATTTAATATTTACATTAACGATATTGTAAACATTTGCCCTCGTGCACATTTTGTAATTTACGCAGATGACGCCAGTCTTTTCTTTTCTGGCATTGATGCAGATGAAATATCCCGCACTGCAAATATGACACTCAAGACACTAGATGAGTGGTCACGCAATAACTGCCTACAGATTAATACAACAAAGACAAAGGGCGTTTTGTTCAGACCAAAGAACAAACGTGTCATAACAAATATTCCTTTGACTATATCTGGTGATGAAATAGAGCTAGTGAATAATGTCAAGATACTCGGTGTCTTTTTTTCCTATGACTTGAGCTGGGACTTACACGTCGATAAATTATCTAGTAAACTGTCGCAGGTGTCTGGTACTTTGTGAAGTGCAAGGCAATACTACCTACGCAAGTTAAGCTACGCCTTTATAACGCGCTCTTCTCTTCTCTCCTTTGTTACGGACACTTGATTTGGGGAACGACCACAAAGGCGAACTTCAATAAACTGACATTAATCCAAAAACGAGCAGCTCGTGCTATTTGTAATGAACACTTCATTGCACATACCAAGCCAATTTTCCTTAAATTGGGCATAATTTCAGTCACATTTATATGAATACAGAGTCTTAGTAATGTTAAAATTTGGTCGTGAGGTTATTCACGAAATGTACACTTTGTCACACTTAACAAAGAATGACACGGTTGCTCGTACACGGGCTAGGGAAGTTTGGCTGACTCCGCGATGCCGAACCACATACGGAACACAAATGATACGCTATCAGTTACCAACGTTATTAAACAAATACTGTTACCTGTTCGAACATCCTGACTACAAAAAGGTATCGAAAAAAGCTATCCGTGCGCACTACCTAAATATCCTTCAATCACATTAGAATTTTTTTATTACTCCTTTTCGCTTTTGGATTATTACGAGGGCATTTCCTGCGTTCTTCCGTTTTTTCTGATCGATCATCAAGTAGCTGTGTTTTTGTTGCGAGTTCAAACCGTTATTGATGATGGGAGAGACATGAGTGTGTGTAATTACAGCAAAGCTGTTACTGTCTGTGCTATTGTGGTGCTTTTTGTAAGAGTGTTTACCAATTAATTTATTGATGCACGTAACCATGCCAGATGTGCTTATTTGGTTGTTGCTGAAGTGTCGCGTATGTGAATGTCAGTTATTTTCCTTTGTTTGGTATGTGTTAGCACTGCTATTGACGTCGCGGTCCCCAGGCGTTTTCAAGCTGCATCATGGCAGCTTTTTGTCTGGGACCACCGCCATCTCTTGATGGAAACGGAAATAAATAAATAAATAAATAAATAAATAAATAAAAAAAAGTATGGGCGACAATGGGTCGCCCTGGCGGACTCCTGAGGTCGGCTGGACGAGTCATTCTTCTTTGCCGATACGAATAAGGGTGGGCGCGTCACCGTATAAGTCCATCGTGTAATCAACTGTAATTCAAGAAGTCAGGGTGCAGCCCAGCTAGTCGCGCTCCCTCAAAGATGGCTTCTCTGGACACTCTGTCAAATACCTTGGCTAAGTCAACCACTGTCAGGAACAGGGACCTTCGATTCTTCCTGGCTTCGGCAATGGCGGTGTTCAGTAGTACAATATTCTCCGCACAGCCATCCACAGGCAGAAAAGCCCGTTGCCTATAATTCAATTTCATGAATGCTGACAGACGTCTTGCCATAATGCGATGAAACAGGCGAAGCACGACAGAAAAAATGGCAACAGGGCGAAAGTCCGTAGGGTTGGTAGAGCCTGGCTTTTTAGGGACGAACACGGTTCGGGCGTTCCGGAGAGGCGTAGGAACTTTCTTCCGGAGTATAATCAGTTTGAGGAGAAGGCGAAGCACAACAGAGCGCACAGAACGTAGATTTCGGGGCGTGAAGTTGTCGGGCCCAGGAGCTGATCCGAGGGGCGGCATGTTAGCCTTGGTGGGTGGGCCCACATCTGCACCGGGAGAGTGGACAGAAACTGAGGTTAGGTGAACGCGCCACCCACAGCGCGCGGACGCCACTGGCAGCGCCGCCGCAAAAGAGCATAGCCCCTGGTAGCCGTTGTAAGCAACGTTTTCCGGGTCCTACCACGTGAAGGGGGGGGGGGTTGCAGGCCGATAGACAGGCCGTAAGAACATCCGCCGGAAGCTGCCGTTTACGCAATGGTCCAGGGAAAATGGCGGGCGCCCAAACCACGTGATCTCGAGGAGCCACTCACAGCGTCCCCGAGCTGCAGCGCGGGAAAAAAGCTGGGGCCCAGTGCGCATGCGCAGACCGACCTCCTTTCCCAACCTCCTTCCCCTTCTCTCCTCGGGTTTTTCGTCTCTCCTCTCGTCCCCCCTACCCCCCCAGACTCGTCCGTTTGTCTTCGGCGCTTGTTGTCTTGCTGTAGAGCAACGATCATGCCGTCCCGAAGCAGACAATCAAAAAGCAATGGTGTATGACAAATCAACTTTATTTGTCCTCGAGAACTGCCTCGAAAAAGCTACAGTACATATCTTTTTACGTCTTGTAACAGGCTTCACTGGAGCTTTAGGTACTTCGACATCCAAGGGCCGTTCAAAAGTCAATGCTGAGCTATGTGCGTCGTTGTTGCCGATGGCTGCGGGAGAACTAAAACAAAACGAAAAATATATTGATGATGAGTAACTCTGCACGAAAATCACTGCTATGATAGGCAATCTATCTTGATTTCATATTTGAACACCAAGGCATTTGTCACGAATGTTCGTAGATCACAGTGAATGAACGGCTGAGACGCGCATGAGGGGCAACTAGCATAACCACACATATTTTGATTAACGGCATATCAGAAACGTACAAGTTACGGCAATGCACTGCACAATGAAACGCCGCTAACGTACCGAGTGACTCGTAAATGCTGTACGTAATACACTTAACGTGATAAACCTGCATTACTTCCTTCAGTCACAAAAAAAGTAATCAAACTTGTCTTACCGTTCACCTGCAGTACGTCGGAAAGAGTGCAGACTTCCTCTCTGACGATTTCTGCGTCCTTTGGAGGTGCAGGCGGATTCCATGTCATGTTCGTCTTCCCGCTGGTGATGATGGTGGATGTGCCATTCCGTTCTCACATTAGCAGTTCGCCACAATCTAAATCCAAAGCATTCAAAGCCCTCAAACTACCCCGTAGTGTCTGCGTGCACAACGGTTGCAGTCCAAGAGAACACGCATGGCCAGACAGACGCGATGTCTCCTCTGTCGTTCTTCTTTCTCCTCCGTTCGACTGCTTCCGTTGAACGGTTCGCGCGTTCGGATGCTCGCTCCTCAGTCAAATGACTCTCGCCCAATCAGCGCGAAGGAAACTGACGCCAGTTTTTTAGACCAATGAGCATCCAAATATTTATACATATAATGCGCAGCCAATGAGAGATCTTCCGAGCTGGCACGCCGGTGGCGACAATATTTTCGACGCGGTGCGTTTCGCTTTAGAGCCGGCGGCTGGTAAGAACCCCGGCAGGAGATAAGGAGGCGGCAGTAAGATTATGCTTACTGCCGCCTATGACTCGTTTTTCTATGGGTTGTATTAACAAACATGTAGAGGGAATGATACTTGGTCGTCCTTTGTGCATTCAGCTGTTCTGAACTTTTATTGACAAAGCATTCAAACCTGAAAGGGCGGAGTCGCAACTAAATGACTACGGGCAAGAGCCCAAACAGAGCAACCTGCACTGTGTACACAGCAGTAGTATCGAATCGCGCGTACGTAAAACTTCAAGAGGAGCGCGTACATAGACCTTCAACGCCTTGAATCTTCAGGTAGTAGAGGACAGTTCTTCAATGCGGCGGGTGGTAGCGCTTTTGAAGGCACGCCACGCCCGCACGGTCCCCTCCAGGGCCTTGAGATTGACAATCTTCAGCTGTCCTTTGGTTAGACCCAGGGACAGCAAGGATGCAGCAGACTCCGATGACCATAGCCCCAGGAAGGACACCGTGGCGGACATGAAGGAGACGGGGCAGTTCAGCACCGGTGAAGAGGATGCCGAGGAGGCCCTAAGCAGTCCAGCAATCTCGGGGGTGTTGTATATTGCAGACTTCTCCCAGTGAAGAGTATTAAGAGAGCGGCCGCGCCCCGAAGTGGACGTCAATGACGTGGATGGCATCCTGTCCATAGCAAATGAGGTCAGGCTTTCGCAGCCCAGTAGAGGTAGCTAGGTGTCGTTCCCGCTGCACGTAGAAACCCTTCTTCTGAGGCCGGAGGCCAGAAAGACGGCGATACCTGGAGCCGATCGAAGTAGGGCAGTGCTGCACTCCTGCTGAGGTGTGCAGCTGAGTGAGGAGTGCTGAGGAGGGCGTTCAGTCATAAGTGGCAGGAAGTTTCGACCACACAAAATGATAAGTTGCACATGATACAACCCTATGTGAGAAGACTCATGCCAAGTCCATCAAACCGTTTACAAGACAGTCTCTCGACTGAGAATTGGACACACATACTTTACGCATGGCTTCTTACTCCGACGTGAGGACCCTCCTGACTTCAGGAGGAGTTCAGCTTACTGTTTTACAGATGGTGTAGATGGTGCAGATTTACAGAAGATGGTGTAGTGCATTTTTCTTTAGGGCAGCATGAATCTTGAGGCCCTTCATTTTTGCGAACTGTTTATTACAGGAGTTCCGGATCATCGTTTGGGCCTCGTCTTCTTCTCCCAGATGCTCCCAGGTTACCACTAATAGCGGATGCCACTCGGCTTCTTCTTCCTTCCTCTTTCTTCATTTTCTGGATTCATGCCTAGCGGGTTTCAGCCACGAAGGGGTTGGCAGTCGAAGCATAACGGGAGAGTGGTGGGACAGAGCTCCGTCATTTCCCTGTCCCGCCGAAGCGGTACCAGGGGTAGCCGGTGGCACCACGAGAAGGTGGATTTCACCACGTGTGAGAGGCTATGTATTGCGGATCACAGGGCTTGGAGCAGTGAGTATCGTATAACCCCGAACCGTTAGCACGAGCCGCTAGCGCTCAATTGACTGGGTAACAGACCGCCGCAACACGGTCTAGCTAAAGCACGGTCCCAGTCAATACCAGTAGGTCATTCTCAGACACTCCCATGTTGTGTAGTTGTAAGGCGCCCTCTCTGACCCAGACATCCTTGAATGTGATGGTCACACTTGACACTGTGACCGCAATCACCGTGGAACCACCTCCATCGGCGACCTGCCGTAGAACTTCCCCCCTGTTGTATTTCAGTGCCTTGTGTTGATGAGCTAGGGGCCGGGGTGATCCCAGTACCCACCACCTGGGCATCCAACGGTAGGGCTTCATCTCCCCGCAAGGTCACTGTATCAGGCTAAAGGATGCCTTTTGGTACTCCGTGCTTCGGCTCCACGGCGACCTTCCATCCTTTTTCCCTCAATATTCCGGCCACATATTTTACTATGTTATCATGCCTCAAAAGGCAAATGCCTGCCAAATGTGCGCTAGGGTCCCATCAGAGGAACAACCTGCCGGCATTCCCTTTCCACTTCTCCCCCTGGCCAGATCTGGTGCGGCAGGGCAGCGCATTCACCCGTATTGTCAGCGCATCGACTGATGGGGGCATAATTCTTGTACCCTCAGCTATCCATCTCTGAGCAAATAGGGCAGCGGATGGCACCTGGAGAACGCGACCATCATTGCTGCCATGGAGGAGAGACGACTAGTACTTGTTAGCCGCACCAGTAGTCCTCAAAAGTCTTCCGGTGGGCACTGTAGCTCTGGACTGGATCCCCTTCACATTGTCCGTCTGCAGGACCTAACTGACGACGGGGTTCGAAGAATCGGCCACTCGGAGAATCATTGCAGGATCGGGATGGTAGTGGCAATAGAAGGAACTTCGAGGCATCCCTCGGATACAGGGGCGTGGGAAAAGCCCACTGGTGTGTGTCGGGTGCTTATCGAAACTACCCTTACTCGATTCTCCCTTCTTACTTGATCCTTCTTGAAAATATCCTGCTCACAAAGACTTTCTTCTTTTGACACGTATCGGGACGGCCATACTCAGAACACCCTTCTGGAATGCACCGTTACGCCGGCCGGCGGTTATGGGGACGCCGACCTCACGGGGTACAGTCAACCGAAAGTAGTCCATCCAGAGCATACGCTGAAAGGTTTATGTAGGTCATTTCTAGTCGTTAGAGTGAGCTCTCGGGCCCATGTTCTCAGAGCTCTGTTGACCACCGTCTGTGTTGCAGCATGTAGAATCTCGTAATTCTTCAAACCCAGAAGCGGTGTCCATCCTTGCACATGGAAGGTTACAGGTATCACAAGAAGATAACAAATCAAAGCGGAAGTATTGCGTGGCGGTGCGCGTCGTTTAACTATCAAGTGTAAAGCAAGTGTCATCACCGAAGAGGACCAAGTGCGACCCCGTCTGCGTGAGTATATTTGTATCGCATATTTATAGCGCGTTATTTACAAGACGCCATTGTGCCTTGTTAGCCGACGTCACGAAGTTCACAACAGACGTTGCTAACTGGTCTCGGATCCGACCACTTAGCAGATGGGACCACTGATGCATGGCTGAAAGTAATGCGTAGAAAAGCACATAGGTACTGTTCAAGTAAATATTGCTTATTTATTCTACTATGAGCATACACTAAGAATAAAGAAATAATCGATGCATCTCTCACGTACTAAGTCGCACGCGGGTAATCACTCACTGCGTCTAGACGAGGCATGTGCTTGTGTTGAATTTACGATGCACTCACGGACAACAGCGAGCATGGCGTTTTGTTGACCACCTCACACGTGTTTTCTCAGAGAAGATGACACCTCCGTCCATGTAGGTCGCGACATGTACCCTTTCTTCTTCACCAAACGATCCTAATCTTTATAATCGTCTTAACCATGTTTCTCAGGTTCCCTTAGTTCCTGAAATAAAACATATGATCAGTAGTAATCGAAGCACCACGGTAAACACTTATACCTCTTAACATCGGAACAAGCATTCTGTGCAGTCCGTTTGGCGTTTCATCATCCGGTTCTTCTGCGGACGCCGTGCCTTCCTAGCGTCGAAACTTCTCCGAGATATCGCCAACATGCTTCACATGACTCATTGTCATCACGTTGTCTTAGAAAACGCACTAAAAACACGTAAATAGTGCGCAGGATATGTCCGATCTCTGCCACGGCAACTGAAGAGAAAAAACGACCTTGCAAGGACGCGTCCAAGTTCCAACTGACGCCTGACGCTCTCTCTGTTCCCTCTCGTCTCTCGCCCTCCCGCGGCCCGCCGTTCGAATTTGAATTTAAAGCCTCCGCAGATCGGGGCGCCCTCATAATTATTGCATCTGCTTTGGGTCAGCCCGTGCAATTACCTCTTTGATTTTAGTTCTTCTAATTATTTGGCGGAGTGTGTCATCTTTTGATTGTGTCTTTTGGCACTTTGCTGGTACGTTTTATGACATTTGCCTTTAGATGAGAATATTGCCACGAATCATCTTCGAGAAACTTCCAGGGCAGGCACGAAACGGTACATCTCATCCCGGCGCGTGCTGAAGAAGAAGAAGCAAGAAGCTTCCAGACACATCGCCTGCTCTCTGGCAAACGCACGTGCAGTTTCTAGACTTTTCGGCGCGACGCTTAAATGCTTGCTCCAGGCTGGAGCATTCATTCTTTGGACTCAGTTGTGTTCAGAGAGCTATCACTCGTGTGTTTTTGCTACCAAGCAGTTTAATAAACGGTTTGCTGTTTATTCGACGACTCGCCGGCCCATTTCGCTTCGTGACATTTCTGGTGAGGGTGCGGGGCAGGGCTGGGCAAGATAGTTCAAAAAAGTATCTTCGACGCCGATACTCGATACCCTCAAAATTTTATTTCCGATACCGATACAAGATACAGAACCGAAATTGATTTTCGATACAGATACTCGGTACTGTACCGTCGATACTTCGATATATAACTGAAATCCCGAATATACTACAGCTGGTGTTATGAATAGCGAAGTTAATATTACTGAAATCACGATATAATAAAGCTGGTGTTATGATTCGCGAAGTTTACATCACTGAAATAACAATATAATAAAGCTGGTAATATGATTAGGGAAGTAAAAACATTTATTCGTTATTTCTAGAGCCTTACTGTATTTTTATAGCGCACTTTTTCTGACAGGGCTTGGATGTGTCCGACCGTACGGATTTAATGAAGCTGCACTGTCTAAGCAGCTAGTCTTGTTAGAACTTTAGACTGAAGCCATGGGTACGTTGAAACGATCGCATCAATAAGCAGCCTAGCAAAAAATAATTCTTTAAGACAATGTTCTTCGTGCGTACCGGTCTGTGAGCACTTGACTATACATACGAATAAACCTGAAACTTTTTTTCTGCTGCTTTTATCGTTTGGTACTGCAGTACTTACCCGGTAGCCTCTGACTTTGCCTCTGACTTGATTTTCTTAGTTGGCCGTTGTGAATTGTGAGCTGTAGAACGGGTTACAGTGCTCAAGCTAAGCCGGCGGTTATTCTTTCCGCATGGCAGACGCGGAATCCACACCTCAAGTCAAGTGGACGTGCTCTTGCGCACTGAGGAGGGGGACATCGGGCAGCGCAGTTCCAGAAGCCGTGAGGTTGGCCCTGTGTAAGGCGTTTTCGGCGCGCCCGCCGTAGAAAGAGACGGAAGAGATTCTTCTGGAACCAACTAGAAGCCGCGCGCGCCCACGAGCGCGTCCCAGGGCAGGGCCCAGGGCCTCCTCTCCGGGCGACCTTGACGATGGAGCGCGCGCGCGGACGTAAGCTTCGAACGAATTTATGGTCGACATGTCTAGCCGCTGCGGCCTGGCTTGTACTACCGCCTGAGCGAGCGCCGCCGACCCTAAGTCTCACAACAGCCTCAATATTTGCGTCTTTTTTTAGTATCGAGTATCGTTAACATACACGATACACTAAAAATGTATTTTCGATACCGATACTCCGATACTCTCATTTTTGGCACGCGATACCTAATACCGATACACAAAATGTATCTAAAGATTGTATCGAAGATACATGTCCACCACTGGTGCGGGGCAACCCTTGTTCAACGGCCTGGAAGACCGACTGCGACAAAGCAGAAGACAGCTTGGCCTGCCTGCAGAATTCGGTCCATTAGAACCCCCTAAACGCAAGAAGAAGATGACTGCGGAGACCAGCACCCAAGTGGCGCAACCTGTTGCCACGCCCATAGCCCCTGCACGGTCGTCGAAGACATTCAGCGGGGAGTATTACGACGACGTCGACGATTGAGTCGACCACTACGAGCGGATCGCCAGGTTCAACAACTGGAGCGACGACCAGAAGCTCGTAAAACGTCTATTTCTCCATGGAAGGCACCGCGAAGACACGGTTCGAGAACCGGGAGACTTCGCTCACGTCCTGGGACGTCTTCAAAAGCAAACTTCGCGAGGCGTTCGCTTTTCAACAACGAGCTGAACGCGCTGAACATCTGCTCCAGAGACGGACCCAGCTGCCAAACGGAAGCGTTACTGTCTTCGTCGAAGATGTGTTGCTGCTCTTCCGGCGAGCTGACCCCAAAGTATCCGAGGAGAAGAAGGTTCAGCGACTCATGAGGGGCGTAAAAGAATAAATTTTTCGCGCCCTGTCCCGGAATCCACCCGCCACGACCGACGCTTTTCTGGACGAAGCCATCCGCATTGAGAGGACCCTGCTCTCTCGCGCTACCGTCGACCAACGACACCAGGGCTATGAGGCTTTTTCCACGACCGCTGGCCTCGACGTCGGATCTCTCAGATAGCTGATTCGAGAGGTGGTACGCGAAGAAGTACGAGCTCTCCTCTGTCCTGAGAAGGCTCAAGACCCTTTGTCTTCGATTGGTGCGATCATCAAGGACGAGGTTCAGCAGGCAATCCAGATGTCCTCAACCGTCAACCCCGACGCCGAAGTACCGAGACCAACCTACGCCGCCGCTCTGAGACAGGTGCCACCTACTCGTCCGCCGTACTACGGAAACCGTTGGACGCCTCCTCGGCCTGTCCAACCTACTCTGAGCGTCCCGCCACACTCTCAGCCGTTTCGCAAAACGCACGTTTGGCGGACTCCCGACTTCAGGCCGCTTTGCTACCACTGCGGAGAGGCCAACCACGTCTATCGCCGATGTCCCTACCGACACCTTGGCCTTCCCGGATTTTCACCCGACGCCCCCTGCCCTCAGCGCGGTAGTCGTCCAGCCGCAATTGAAGACTATCTACGGCAGCAGAATGCTTCTGCTGGCTCACGACATGACCTGTCCCTGAGCGTCCCCCACCGCAGCAGGTCACCAAGAGGAGCACGTTCACCGTCACTGGCAAGACGACCTGTATGGCGCAGCCCTAACCGGGAAAACTGAAGACTGCAGCTCCGCGAGGTGAAGCTGTGGACCGACGACAAGTTACAATTCCTCCAACTCGACGAACAGCAACGCAGCACCAACACGACGCTCAAAAAATTACCAATAACCAGAAAATACACATCGACGGCCATGAGATGACTGCGTTAATCGATACCGGAGCCGACGACTCTGTTATAAGTGGTAGGTTGGCTAAGAAGCTTCGCAAGGTGCAAACGAAGTGGGATGAGCGTGACATCGGCACACGTCGGTGCTGGCGGACACGTCGTAACACCGACTGGCCGGTGCACGGCAGTCATACAAGTGCGTGACATCCAGTACGTCGTCAGCTTTGCCGTCTTGCCGAACTGCCCACGGGATGTAATACTCGAAATTGACTTTCTAGTCGAAATCGAAGCAGTCATCGACTTCACAAATGGAGTTATCTCTTTTAAAACGCCGGAAACTGCAGAAGACAAGTGATGGGCAGGAATAACCCCGGTGAAGCGCGCAAACACGGACGTAACCGCCGTGACGACTCAGCACGTCAACCTGCCTCCCTTGTCGGCAGTCCTTGTGACCGCTAAGTGCGACAGAGCACCAACTGGCTGTTTGTTGGCTGAAGGCAACACGCAACTTCTCCTCGAACGAGGAATTGGGATAGCAAGAACAATTGTGCCCGTAAAAAACGGAATATTCGAACTCCTGGTCACAAACTTTCGACCGGAGCCCCAACACCTCGCAAACGGCATGAAGATAGCCGGCATCGTACACTAGTTACACTAGGCAAAAAAAAAACTATGATAATTAAAAAATTCTACATACTGACCTTATGAGTACAAGCATACTTGACATCACTGCAAGTTCCTACAGTTCCTCACTGCTCACTACTTGCAGCTTTCACTAGCATGTCTTTGCTACTTTTTGTCGTTTAGAAGGGTGCCTCGAGGTCTGACATGACCCTTCACACGAGAACACCATTCTTCTTTTCGCTGAGCCAAAAAAAAAAATGTTCCAGGAGGTTCAAACTTCTCCGAAGCAATGGTGCATACTTTAACTTGAAAACCCAGTACAGTTCAAAAGCAGTGGAGACAGCATCGATGGTGTCCTCGACATCATAGGTAGCTCCCTCGACGGTAACACTGCACGGTTGAAATTTGAAGGGGTCGTCCACAATGATGGCTGGGTACACACAACTCTGCTGCTGCATGGAAGAGAATACAAAAAAAAAAAGAAGAGCAGAATATAATTGATGTTCGGTGATGTCTTTTTACCCATTTGTAATTGTGAAGAAATCATCACTTGAACAACGTCTATTTCTTTGTACACAGGTGTGACACTAGTGCAAGATATGTAGCAAGAGAGTTGCTTAAAGGGAGAATCCGCATAAGGTCCCTTCCGAGATTTTCGAATATTCGTCACCTTTAGCCATCAACGACCATGCCTGTAAAATATCTCCTTCGAAAACTGAGTCAAACTTCATAAAAATGATTTTCTTCTATGACGCGCTCGGTGACAGAGTAGTGCGAGCCGCGAGCGCTTTTCTGCAAGCAACATTGAGTGTGATGTAAGTCGCGAGATATCCCGCGCCGTCCGCCTTGCTTTGCTGTGTGTTTTGGCCGTTTTGACGAAGGAAATTTTCCGTAGCAATTGTATTCGTTACGTCGCACACAGATCTTACACCCACCAGGATGGGCGGTAAGACATGCTGTGTAATCAGTTGTGGAGGTCGGATACAACAACAGACGTAGCATATTTCAAGTTTCCAACGGACCCACAACGTCGTTTGGAGTGAGAAATGGCGCTGCGCAAAATCAAGTGGAGGAAGACCAGCTCGAGCACGATATGTTCTCATCATTTTGATCCAGGAATGTTCGACACGAAAAGACGGCTCATGCGGGAACTCGGAGTGGCACCTGCGGGCGGCACCGACCGCACGTGCACCTGCAACATGTTTCATGTTACGCGTGCACCCATGGCACAGATATAAGAACGTGCGGCAAGCTATCAGAAACTCACCATTCGTCTCATAACTTAAAAACCCGAGACTATAGGACAAAAAAACGACTAACACAAACAAGGTCTCAAGACTGTTTTTAAGTTATGGATCTATACCACCAGCTCGCTTGCTACCTCTCTATCCTCTCGTCACCATTCGTTACTTTGAGTTCGACAGTCTTCAGTGTATGGGTCCGAGGCCTCGGTTTCAAGCGACGCGCGCACTGGTACAGGGACCGTCGAAAACGGCGAGTCGTCGTGGTTTATGGTGACGGTCAAGTCATTCTCCTCATCAGAATACACGTCTGAATCGGGCTGAAGTTCCGTGGAGCTGTATTCTGATGCGGAGTCGGTTTCCATGATTGCACGTTGAGCGTAACTTGCTTCCTTGCGCCTTCAATGCAATACAACACATGGGAATCACGGCAGACGAATCTCGCGACTGACGTCACGGCGAGGCGCTCCTCGATTCCGATGCCACCGCCTGCTCTCATAGTTTCGGTTTCGCTTTATCGTTTTTGCTGTTTATAAATTATACGGGCACCTTTATTCGAAACGAAGGCTGTTGTCAGCATCTGGGGGGTGGTCTCTGCTGAAACCAACCTTCACTTAATTTTGGGCACAACCGTTGCGGATCCTCCCTTTAAGACTTTTGTTTAATTATGTTAATTATTTAGTTAGTTTAATATGGTAGCTGGATGGCCACCTTCCACAATATGCTCTAGTGTACCACAAACACTGTTGTGCTTGTACAGAGTGCACCCGTAAGTCTGACCAGAATTTCCTAAAATTCCTCGATTTATTTTTCTTTCCAAAAAGTTGTTCAGCATATCCATTCTCGATTAAGCCTACACAAGACTTGGTGGCGAATCAGTAATTGGTGCAGCGTTGTGCTCTACAAATTTGCAATTAAGCCATTAACTTATTTTCACTAATTATAACAATTATGAAATTAATAAATGGCTACACTACTTATTGACAAATCACCACTACTGCGTAGACCACATCTCAAATAGACAAATTAAACGACTGTTGTAAGTAAATTAAACTGCGAAAGAAAGAAAGAAACTGCAAAATTAAGAAAATATTGGTCAGTCGTATGTGACACACCCTGTATATTCCAAGGTAGCATGCAAATATATTCTTGAATGAAGCCAAACTGAAAATGCAGCACCGCTTTGCCAGGCGAACACATTAACAGTTGGTCGCACAAGCCTGAGAGAGTGAAAGCACACTGACTGTGTGCCTCTCCCCTTGTACTAGAGCCGACAAAACAGAGGACTCATTTCGGCGGATCTTCTACCAATTCATTTCACAAATGGTCGTGACGTTACAGGTGCGAGGAACCCACTTCCGCAAAGAAAACGTCACGGTGACTTGAAAAATTTCGGAGTTCAATTCAGTAAGTTATAAATTTCCATTGATTGAAATGAAATAAAAATGGTTCTAATGTGGCAAATGTTCCTGGTAGAAAAACAATCCCCTGACCTCATGTCTCTCTGTTGCCTACATTATTTACGGTGCATTTCTATCACGGCTGCTGGACTACCCTGTATAAGAGTGCACACAAAAAATATACTTGCAGTAGTCAACATCTCCGATGCGTTCTCCTTCAGATGGTGTGCAAGTGCATAGATGATGCCTACTGAGTAACAATGTGCAATGACAAGCGATATAAGAACACTACTCTCGGAATTCACACGCGCAGTGAGACAACTCTCAGCTTGAACAGCCAGGAATACTACAGGATGGTCAACGATAAAGTTTGGAAGCCAAAATAAGCAGCACAAAAAGTAAGAAACATTTGCATAATTTAATAATTCTTTGAAATCATTTTTCGGTACAGCATATGCTACTGTTCCACAGACAGAATGAAAATTGGCCAGATGCTTTTTCACTACACCAAAACATCACCGATGAAAGCCTGTACTGTCAATGTAATTTTGTTACGGAGGCAACCCTGGTCCTTTCTCTTAAACCACCGCTTCATGTTTTTACTGCAAAATCTTTATACTGAACAAACCCTCTAGATCAGTACCAAGGACCTCTGTAAATTGGTATTGGTGCAGTATACTTACATTTTTGCTCATCGACGCTTGTTGTCTGAGAGAGTTTCCCATTATCATAGTAAGTACTTTACCCGCACTTCTCTTCTTTCGTGCAAGCTGCATCACTCTTTCCCCCTTTGTGTTGACAAATTTGAGCAACTCTTTCTCTGCATTTTTCTCTGTGATGCGGGAAAACTCTTCATGCACCTGAAACCATGAAATGAATCAAAGCCCTGTCAACAAGAAACACAATTAAACATTAGCACAATTTGGAACAAAGTACGCACGGCACTGGTAGTTGCCAAGGTGGGATATTTCTCCACGACTTCCTGTACTGCAGGCTTTTCGTTCCGCAGCCATGTGAGCCTCTCGGAAAATGCATCATCATGTACAGGGCGTTCCAACAAATCCAGATTGTGCTGTGATAACATTGACAGGAAATCAGTATATCAGGCCAAATGCTTAGCCACAATTGTGAGGTATATTTTATTACCAACAAAATCATCAAGGACATTTCTCACCCTGATCATGAGTGAGCATGCCCATGAATGTGTGTGCTACATTACAGCTGCAAAACAACTATAAATTTTTAGCACAAGGTTTTGTATCTGTGTTTTTGTGTCATACAGAACACTTTTTGCGCCAGTGGCAGATCCAGTGGGCACCCCATGATGCGCTTAACAAAGGAGCCCCCCCCCCCCCAAAAAACAAAAAGAAAAACACATAACAAAGGAAAAACACTGAGGGTCATTATCCACCACTGTTTTACGTATTGATATGCACAATGCGGTGACCAAGGGCATTGTTGAACAGTTTATACACATTATTAAATTAAACAAATTATACAAAGATATTTACGCATTCAGAACGTTTGTGGAAAAATTGATGGACAGATGAGCAAGTGCAGGTAACTGGATTAGATCTCTCAAATTGGCATTATCGGCATTGCTGTTAACATACCAGGGAACGAAAGCAGGTTCGTTTGATTTCGTTACAGCTATGTAGCGCGCTCCTTTTCTGCAAATGCTTTTGCCGCTGCTCCTTGACTTCTGGGACATTAGACAACTTCTTTCTCTGGTTCTTCGTGCGGAACTTCAAGGCTCGTCGCCATGAGTCCTGCAATTGAATACCACGCCTACTTATCCTGAGGTGTAACATATAGATCGCAGCGTTGGGGATTTAAAGAAACAAATCAGATTTAAATCAAATCTGCGGTTTGCAGAAGGCGGTAAATTAAATCCAAATCAAGTCCGGATTTAAATATATCCAAATAAATCAAGTCACTTTAAATCCAGATTTAGATTCAGCACGCTAAATCAAATATGGATTTTTCAAATCCATCGCTATTGCGGAATAGGAACTAACACTGCTGGACAGCTATGTAGCCTTCAGAATCGACCGCAGTTTTCAAAGCCTGGATTTTTACACAGAATACCTAATTGTTAGCAAGAGTCCGTAACAGTTTTGTAATTAAGAAAAAGTGACGGAACATATGGAAGATGTAAAGTCGCGCCCGGATCCTAGCAGAAGAATTCCTACCTCTAGAACAGCATATTTATTCTAGGAGTACAGATACAACGTTCTACCGTTCGAGCCCATAAGAAAAAATGTTAAAAAACAAAAAAAGTCATCTTCCTCTTCTAGTCATTGCATTCTTCCTCTTCGTCGTACAGTCATTTCTTCACACTGCAAGATCCTTCACACACACCCCCGAAGAAATGTTCAGTACATTACACCTCGAGTTTATATAGCAGATCTCCAGGCCGTAGCACTGTGGTTCGATCTGACATGCGGACCTCGAAAGCCCGTGTTTTTCCGTCTTTGCCTGGAAAGCTTCGTACTATTTGTCCCGTCGGCCATCCTTGTCTCTTCTTCCTGTCATCGCGGACGATCACGATGTCATCCACTTGAAGTTGTCCTCCTTTGCTTTTGTTATGAAAGTTCCTGAGCTCCGTGAGATATTCCGCGGACCACCTCTTCCAGAAGGTATTCAAATTCTCTGCCCGTTTCTGCCACATTATCTGTAGAGTACTACCACTGCTCTCTGGTACATCGCTAGCTTTGGTGTTCGGTAGCGTTGTCAATCGCTTTCCCGTCAGGAATGCCGATGGACACAGTGGATGCGTACCTTCCTCCTCATACACGAATGTTATCGGACGAGAATTCAGGACGGCTTCGACTTCTGTGAGAATGGTATTGAGTTCGGCTTCCTTCAGACATATTGCGCCGATCGTCTTCTTCAAGGTGACTTTCACCGATCGTACTAGACGTTCGTAGAAGCCGCCCCACCATGGGGCATATGGTACGTTATACCGCCACTCTACTCTCCATTCAGCAATCTCCTCTTCGATTTCATGACCGTGTGTCACATCCCATAAATTTCTAATCTCCTTGTTGCTCTTGCGGAAAGCCTTGGCATTGTCGCTATAGACAACTTTGGGTATTCCTCGCCGCGCTACGAACCGCCGGAACGCCAGTAGAAATGCGGTCGCTGACATTGCTTCTACAAGTTCAAGGTGTACGGCCCTGGTCACTGCGCACACACAAATTACGAAGTATGCCTCCTTTGCTGAACGTTGTGCCTTTATCCACATTGGCCCGGCAAAGTCGAGTCCTGTTACTGCGAACGGCTCTGACTGTGTCACCCTCGTTGACGGCAGAGGAGCCGTTTCTTGTCTCGCAGCCCTTACATTGTATCGTTGGCAGACGACGCATTTCTTCAAGATGCTCTTGATCAACTGTCGCGCGTGCACAATCCAGAACTTTTCCCTTAATTGGACGAGGGTGTCTCTTACTCCTGCATGAAGCAGATCCCAGTGACACTGCCTGATCAGCAGTTCCGCATAATGATTCTTCTTTGGTAGGACGACGGAGTGTTTCTGATCATACGGCAAATCACTGTGATGTAGCCGACCTGCTACCCTCAGTACGCCACTGGTGTCCATAAACAACTTGCTGCCTTGCAATGTTGACCATATTGGTAATGGCTTATTACTCAGCACAGCCGCTATTTCTTCTGGAAAGGCTTTCCCTTGCACAAGTTTGATACAACACTCTTCAGCATGTTGCAACTCCTGCGCTGTCAGGGGTCCGGTAGTGTAACTTTTCTTTGTAACGTTCCCTCTGAATCGCAAAATCCAGGCCACAACCCGATGTAACCTTCTCACAGAGCTGTACCTTTCCATCTCTATGACGTCTTCCGTCTCTGTAGTCAGCGTTTGCAGAACTTTTGTTTTCTTCTCCTCCAATTCGTTTCTCTCAAGGTCATCGTCCATGTTCCACACAGGCCATTCACTGTCGCTTCGAGTCATCCAGCTTGGTCCTGACCACCACAGCTCGCTTTCAGTCATCTTCTTTGCTTGCATTCCTCTGGTCAGTAGATCTGCTGGGTTTTCTTTGCCCTTGCAATACTTCCATCCATCTATTTGAGTAAGCCTCTGAATTTCTTGTAACCGGTTTTGCACGAACTGCTTCCAGCGCTGGGGATCCCCACGTATCCAGCAAAGCGCTATTCTGGAATCTGTCCAAAAGTGAAGTCGAACTGGACTGATTTTGATCTTTTCAGTGATGTAGGAGACAAGCTTTGCTCCCACTAGACATGCCATCAACTCCAGTCGAGGTATTGTCAGCTCTTTTATTGGGGCGAGCCTTGACTTTGCCATCAGCATCGCTGCGGTTCTTGTTCCACAAGAGTCTTCCATAACTGTGTACGCTACCGCACCGTACGCTGTAGGACTCGCATTACAAAACATATGTATCTCTGTATGTACCACGTCATTGTCCATGTCTCGGCCATAGTACCTCGGTACTCTTATGTCTGGTAGATCCTGTAGTTCGGAGCCCCACCGGATCCACGTTGTTTGAAGGTCTGTAGGTAAAATGTCTTCCCATCCAATCTTGCCCTTCCACAACAGTTGGAAAAGGATTCTACCACGGATCGTAAACGGTGCCAACATTCCCAGTGGATCAAATAGGCGGGCTATGATCTGCAAGACACGTCGTTTGGTGTCGCCACCTTCATGGTGTAGACTCCACAAGTCGCTCATGCCAAATGTTAAAACGTCCGTGTCCGGCAACCACGATATTCCTAGAACTTTCTGCATATCCTTGGGATCACCCAATGCCCGTTCGCCCGACTCTGCCTGAAGGGACTCGCGCACGTCGCTATGATTTGTTGCCCACTTATGAAGCCTCATTTTCGCTTTTTCCAAGATCGCCGTCGCTTCTTTTGCGATGTTCTGTGCTTCCTGTACGTCATTTGCTCCGGTTATAAGATCATCCACGTACATGTGGCTACTAAGGAGTCGTGCTGTTTCTGGATATTCCTCTTCCATCATCTTGAAGTGGCTGCGCAAAGTAGCCGCGAGCAAAAACGGGCTTGCCGTCGTGCCGAAGGGAACCCTCGTCATCCTCCAGCTTTCTACCGGTGGTAGTGGCATTCCCGCTTCTGGTTTTGTCTCATACCACAAATACCGTAAGGCGTTTCTGTCCTCTTCCCTCACGGTTATTTGCAAAAAGGCTTTTTCTACATCGGCCACCAAGGCGATCTTATGGACCCGGAAATTCAGCAGTAATCCCACGACGTCCGGATTTAAATTCGGTCCAGCTTCTAGGCACTGGTTAAGCGATTTTGTTGAGCCGCAACTAGATGAGCAATCGAACACCACTCTAGTCTTAGTCGTACTACTAGATTCTCTCAAAATGGCTTGATGTGGCATATAGTACACGACGCTTTGTCCTTCGTCAACTTCGTCAACCACTCTTTCTGCCATGCTGTTATCACTGTACATCCGGATCGCTTCGTCATACCTCTTCAGCAACTCTTCGTTGCGAGCCAATCTCCTAGTTAACTGTGTGAGCCTCTTCAATGCCACTCCTTTGTTGTTTCCCAAATTCAGCGTCGACTTGTACGGGAGCGCAACTTCATAGAGCCCTCCATTTTGTGTCACACTTTGGAAGAACCGACGTAGTACCGGGTTCTCTTGTTCGTCATCCGTGTCTGGAACCACGCCAATGGATTCGAGCTGCCAAAACTTTTCTAGCGTCGAATTCCCTTCGTCTTCGTCTACGGACAGTCTGAGCACCAACGTTTGATTGCAATGCTGAATTGTCCCTGCTCTAGGTGACACTCCATGTACCATCCAGCCGATCCGTGTCTCCACTGCTCTTATGCTGCTGCCTAGTCGTACAATCCTTCCAGTCACTAGATCCCAGTACTGATCGGTGCCTATGAGAACCTGTATTTCCTCTTCATTTTCTGGACACACCAGCTGCTGGACTGGAAGGTTCTTCGCTCTCATTTTGTCGATTATGAAGGAGCATGGCGTAGGTGTGTTTTGGCCACTGATGACGTCGGTGACTAGCGCTTCCATGTCGTACTCATTGCCACCCTGTAGACTGAGAAGCCTTATGGATACTCTCCGAAACGTTCTTTCTTCTTGTCGTCCCCCAAAGACTCCTACTTTCAGTCGTTCTTGGCCGACTGTCTCACACTTCAAATTTTGGGCGGTTCGTTGAGTAACAAATGTCCTTTGACTGCCCGTGTCGAACATTATCTTGCCCTTGCTCGCTTCCCCCGGACCTTTACACCAAGCGACTACTGTCTGTAGTATAGTCTCTGGGCCTTTGGTGCGTCGAGTCAGCTCTAAACTGAACTGCGACGATTCCGACGTCGACTTGTCTGTGCTGAGCGAGCTGTCTCCCCTGGGACTACACACAGAAGCAGCATGTCTTCCTTCACACTTACTGCACTCTACTTTACGCCAACACCTCCTGGATACGTGGTTGGGCAAGGTGCACCTGAAGCATCGCCCTCCTTCTTTGAGCTTGCGTAGCTTTTCTTCTACTGAAATCGTCGCTTGGCAATCAGCCGTCTTGTGATCCTTTCCTTTGCAGAAAAAACATTCCGAGTATTCCTCTGCTGTGTGAAGCAACGTTGACGTCGATGACGGCCTCTTGGCTCTCTTCGCGTGTGTCTTAACTTCTCTGTCCTTGTGTGATCCCGCCGGCTCTTTCCTGTCTCCCTCACGCGTAAAGATCGATCTTTCGCGACTCTCTACTTCAACCCTGAGGAAGACCAAAAAGTTATTCAGTTTGACAACATGCTGGCTGCTTGCACGCGCTGAGGTGTTGTCGTCGCCGGCCTCTTGGCCGCTCCTGCTCTGGGTCGTTGTTCCAGCTTCTGCCTGCAATGCCCCTTTGTTGAAGTCGACCACCAACTCTTGAGGTACTAGTCGAAGCATAATTGAATACAGCATGGATGCGAACGACTCTTCGGGTACACCCAGTGCCTTCAATGCTCTCACATGTGACACGACTCCGTCGTATAGCTTTCTCAGTCCTCTCACATCGTGCTGTGCTCTCACCGGTTGCAGGTTAGTAAGTCTGCTCATGTGATCTTCAATCTGAAGCGTCTCGTTCCCAAAACGTCGTTTGAGGATCTCCAGAGCATCGTCGTAACATCTCTCCGTCGGCGGCAACCCCGCGATAGCTGATGCCGCTTCCCCTGTAAGCGCTGCTCTTAAATAGTGGAACTTGTCGCACGTGGATAGCCTTTGATTGTCGTGGACCATTTGGCGAAACTGCTCCCAGAACGCGAACCAGTCCCTCCTTTGACCGTTAAATTTGACGAGATCCAGCTTCGGCAGCTTCCCGTGCTGGTTCATCCTTCCAGCGTTCTCCGACTGTCTCGACCCTGACTGACGTTCTGACGTCCGACTTATGGCCGTAGAATTTCGCTCGAGCCTGAACTGTAGCCGTGCGAGCAATGCAGTTGCCCCGTCGATATACTTGAAGCCCTCTTGCTGCTCCGCGTCGACGTCTCCCTCTGACCACAAAGGCTCCAGCTCAGCGTCCACTTTCTCCAAGTTCTCTGTCTGTTTCTTTATCCTAGCAACAAGTACTTCGATGTCTTCTTCTGCAAGGTTTACGTCGCCAAGCTTCTCTGTAGCTTCTTTTACGGTTCGAGTTACCGCACTTCTCAGGCCTTGGCGACGCCTCTTTAGGCATTCCATGCGTTCCATCTTCAAGCGGTAGGCCTAGCCGTTGACACTGATACTTCGAAGATGGTTAGGGGTCCTTCGTCTCTCTTTCTCCCGGGTTTCGGCACCACCTCTCTCCTTGTAAAGTCGCGCCCCGATCCTAGCAGAAGAATTCCTACCTCTAGAACAGCATATTTATTCTACGAGTACAGATACAACGTTCTACCGTTCGAGCCCATAAGAAAAAATGTTAAAAAACAAAAAAAGTCATCTTCCTCTTCTAGTCATTGCATTCTTCCTCTTCGTCGTACAGTCATTTCTTCACACTGCAAGATCCTTCAGAAGACAACAATTTCAGTGGATTACTGTGTGCTTATTATTTCCTTGTCGCTGGTTTTGGTACGGTACACCTGCCACATGATACATTTCTTGGTGTACAGTGAACGAATGCGTGAAATAGAGAGATGGGAGAGCAGCATAATGATAAAAATTGGTGGGGAGTAGAAAGGATAAGATGGGTCGTAGCGCTTTTCTTTTTCCAGTGCATGAAGTATAGGCCGTAAAACCGTCGTTGCAGTGTACTGGCAACACCACTGAAAAACAACCTTTTATCCTATGAAGAATCGCCAAGGTTTTCTCAGTGGCTTATTTGTTGAATATTGAACTGTACTGATTTACTGCCAGCGTTATACTACAAAATACAGCAGAGGCAGCCTGAGCCGGAGGAAGCGGCCACGGTCGCGCTAGCATGCTTATCGCTCATGCCTAGAGGCTGAATTGCAGAGGCTGAACTGGTAAATGATGTAAATCCGAATCCAAATCTTTGAGAAAAAACGTGAATAAATCGAATATTTGATACACGCCAAATCAAAATCCCTAAGCAATACGTGATGGAATTCAAATCCTGTTCATAATGGTGTTGCCAATCAAATCCAAATCAAACACACCAGTCTCTTTTGTGGATCTCAATCCGAATTTAAATTCAAATCCGGGATAGCAAAGCCCCAACACTGATTGGGAGACAGCAATGTAATTAGAATGAATCTAGAATTGAGGTACAAAAAAGAAACAGGCTCCATTATGTACAATAAGTGACTCAATATCAAATAAGTATATGTAAATACACACACATTACAAACAAGATGTACCAAGTGGGTACAAAAAAATTACAAAACCACTGCCAGATGCATCTTTCGGCACTGGATACATGTACACTAGCTGACGAGCCGCTTCATAGTAAAGGTTCTTTCGACATGGGTACCTGTTTTTGGATGTGAGAATACAAAACCATTTCCTGCAGATGGAGTTTTCACAAATACAATTCAACAATGTACGCCATTCATAAAATACCAGTGTTCATATTTAAAGCATTACTTGCTTAATCTAATATATCGCTACTGACTAAGTGCATCTTGTACTATTCTATGTTCTCTTCATTCAGCACTTACAAGGCATACTGTAAAACGTCGGCATGCAGGCACTTGACGATTCTGTTACGGAGCTCTGAAGGAATGTTGTCAGACTCGCGTAAATGTTGGATGCTTTGTACAACATCATATGTGGGCTCAGGAAGCCTGTACATCGCTTGTAGTTGTCTGATAGTTGGTTCCCTTCACAAGAAAACATACGTCTGAATTACAGTTCACTGTAAGAAGTATCAGGAAACATGCACAGCCTCAAACACAACTGGGGCTAAACCACCGTCTGTGCAAGCTCTATATTCATTATCATGCATTACTTTTGCACAACCAGCTGGCACATAGCCATTGTCAGTGTAGTGCAGTGCTTCGCTATTAACTGCTCACGTGACAACATGAAGAGTCTCAGCAGGACATTCAGGCTCTTGCCGTGAGGAAACCTTCACTACAATATTAATTTTGTCGAGATTTTCGACACGGTCCGTGTCCTCCGTGTCCACGTACTCTGCAAGCTTCTTGTTGTACAGCTGTAAGAAGTAGGACTCTGATTCATCTAAAGATATCTGGACATAATCAAGACTTAACGGCTGTTATCCGTTGTAGCGCATCTGAATGCCGGTCCAAATTTAAGTTTGAGACTTAATCGAACACTATTATCAACGCATTCTGCGACCGCAACTGAACGCTGACGACTGTTCCCACGCGCGGTTTTCTGAACGCACAAAGTTTTGGTTGCTCTCAATGCTGTTACTTTTACTTACTTCTCTTCGCCCCTTTCATCAAATCAGGTGGCTAGTGAATGGAAAAACTGAAAAACCTCGGCAACGACATCATGGAAGCGTCCAGCACTAAAGGCAATCTGCGCTTCGTTATTTTAAATGCTGTGATTTGCCTTCTGAGAGGCTTGCAATGACAGACTTTAGGAAGCAAGGCTTTTCCAACAGAAATCACACTGCACATACCTGTATAATTAACGATGAACTCTGTCCTGCGCTTCTTCCGATATCGGACTTCAAAAATGCGTCTCGGACGTCCTTTTTCTCAAGGTTGCCACCAACACGTATAACTTTCTTGTGATCATTGCATATAAAAAGGCACTCTGCAGTCTCCATGCTGAGGAAAATCACAGATTACTTGGATTAAAAAGGACCAAGAACCAACATGAAAACATCCGACGAATGCGAGGAACGCCAACGAGCAGCAACAAGGAAGGTTGGATTGGCTGAGATTGGATTCAGTGGTCTCGGTTCGGCATTTCCGGTACAAATGAAGTTCATGCACAGATAACTTTTATTTTTGCTAGTTTATATGTTTTAACTTGATTCGCCCTCACTATAGAAAAAGCACCCAGTGCATTTTATGGAACTGTCCGTGAGATATAGACCGACGTAGACGGAGCGAAAGCCAAGAAAACGTCGACTGTTCTCGTTTGTGGGAATACACCAGCGTTTTCTGTATGCATGTCACGCAACAAGTACAAGTATGTCGGTATATTATTGTTCGAGGTGTCCGTTCTTTGCGTCAGATTATTCAGATGTGCTGCGTCACACTGGATATGTTCATTCACATGAATCTGGGTTCGCTGTTACGTGCGGCCTTCGTGGATGCTCTCGAGTGTTCAATAAGTACAGGGCACTCATGAAGCATGTGAAACGGGACCACAGGTTGGATGAATGTGCACACGGGCATGGTGATGACAGCGATGGGGATGAAGACTGTGGCCACTCGGCTGATAATATCGAGGTTGATGAACAAGTTCCGCGAGGGGATGGACAAGCGCAGACCTCGACGAGTAGGGATTCGCCGCCTCATCAACACAGAAGAGGACGTTTCGGACCTGAGCTCGTTCTTAAATGACATGCAAAAACATCTCGCTATGTTGTTCATGAAGACAACAGAGGTGCACAAATTGCCGCGCACTGTGATCATGAGTATCTTCAGTGATTTTCAAATTTTCCTGCATCTTTTTGTGGACTTCTTGCAACGTCACTTACGAAAGCTGGTGGAAGAGAACGTACTGCGTGATACATACAACAGACTGCTGACGTTTCTTTCAAGCGATATGCTGGATTTGTTGTGGACTCCAATTAGGAGCAACCATATGTTCATGAAGTACGTAAAACAGTCGCTACCATATACAGAGCCCCAAGAGACTCGTCTCAGTGAGGCTGTGACTACCCCAAGTCATGTCTTGTACTACGTGCCCATACGCCGAGTACTGGTAAACATGCTTTTCGCAGGCGATGCTATGGAGCATATTCTGGGTGCATGTTGTGAATCAAGAGACACCAAAATCATCTGCGACATTCTTGATGGTGACTTCGCAAGAGAGAGGGCCATCCTACGCAGCGGTGATGCCGACACAATAATTTTGCTGCTCTACACAGATGAGCTGGAGCTTGTAAATCCACTTGGATCTGCCGCTGGTGTCCACGAGATCCTGGCTGCATATTTCTCAGTGCTCAACTTGCACCCCAAATATCGGTCGCGACTGAACGCCATTCACTTTCTCATGCTCGTTAAGTACTCACATGTTAAGACATACCGATTTAAAAGAGTTCTTGACACGGTCATCAAAGAAACTATAAGCATACATGAGAGTGGACTCGAAATCTCATGTGGAGGACAGAAAAAGACACTAAAGGTTTGCCTTCTTGGCATTGTTGGGGACAACTTGTCGCTCAACCGCATTGGTGGCTTCAGCAGCTCCTTTGGTAGCGGCCACTTTTGCAGGTTTTGTGTGACAGACTCGAAGGACATTAATCAAGTCACTACTGAACGCAATTGCCTGATACGTACTGCAGCACTGCACAATAGCCACCTTGCTGACATCGAAGTTGACCGTTCAAAGTGTAAACTATATGGCGTTTCAATGGAGTCGCCATTATTGCAAGTTCCAGGTTTTGACGTTACACAACAGTTATTGCCAGACGCAATGCATGACATCCTTGAAGGCGGTACTGCTTTTGTTTTGAAGCATGTGCTCAAGTCACTTGCATCTTCATGAGTAATCACGGCACCAACTCTAGCCGTGGTGTCTAAATTCAAGTGTGGCTTTCATGACATGAAGTCTAATCCAGTTCCCACTCCAGAGTCCTTCATTTCATCGACTGGAAGTCTAAAAGGCACAGCCAGTCAGAAGTGGTGTATTTTTCGTCTGCTGCCACAAATGATCGGTCACCTGGTGCCCGAAGGAAACCAAGCTTGGGAAGTGTACTTGCAATTTAGGCACATTGTTGACATTGTGCTGGCAGATAAGGTTCCAGTGGACATTATTGCATATTTGGAAGCTAACCATTTTTCTCCACACGCTTGTAAAACGTTTTCCTGGCCAAAGATTGATTCCAAAAATGCACTTCCTGGTGAACTACCCGCGCTTTATCCACATGTATGGGCCTCCAAGAATGTACTGGAGCATGAGGTTTGAAGCGAAGCATTCTTACTTCAAGAACATTGCCACAAAGTCGAAAAGCTTTGTGAATATCTGCCGATATTATCTGCCGAAGACTATGTCAACCCGAGGACAGCTTCTGCAGTGTTACGAATTCTCGGCACTTACTTTCCCAAGGCCACTTAGTACGAGTGCTCAGAAAGCTGTAGAGTGGTCGGAGCTTCCGGATTCAGTCAAAGCACTCTTCCCTGCTGGTGTTGCCCAGACTATGACTTGACCAGTTGAAAGTCTATGTAGTGTACGGTAGAGCCCTGCACGGGCCCGGGCCTCCGGCACGGCCCGGGTTTGTTATTGGCTGTGTGCTCCGGGCTGGGCCGAGCTCCAGCCGACAAAATACACCAGCACCGCGGGCCGGGCCGGGCCGTTAAAATACGCCACCACCGCGGGCCAGGCCGGGCCCGGGCCGACAAATATGTTCCCGAGAGTCAGGCCCGGCCGGGCCACGCAGCTAGTTCCACACCATGGAGATGCATTAGTTCATATCATCATGCGCTTGCGTCATTCTTGTGCACATTTTGCAAAGACAAGCAAAGGATACTGTATTATGCATATGATTCGACCCTCTAGAACATTCTCCAAGCCACTTTACATTGCTCCTAACTCCTCACATATTTCATAATCACTTTGGCAAAGCTTGGTGAGAGGGGTAGGGACTGGGAGAAGCAGTTTGTCGACAGCATGCTCTACCTCCGCAAAATCTTGACAGTGTATCGATAACGCCCATGCCCGCGTGCGTTCTGGATTTAATTTGGTCTCGTGCGGTTACGGTGTTAAACCGCCATCACTTGTATGTTTGTCTTCTCTCCTTATAAATTTACTTATAAATTTGTTTCATAATCGCCAGAAACGCGTACGTCGTGGCTGGAAATACTAGGCCGGGATCTACTCTCCGGGTCACCGGGCCGGGCCGGACCGGGCCGCATAAAAATATGAAGGTCCGGGCCCGGGTTGGGCCGGACCATTTTTCGATGCGCCCGGGCCGTGTCGGGCCCGAAAAAGTCGGCCCGTGCAGGGCTCTAGTGTACGGTCTGCCAGCCTTTATGCTAGCACGTACAGGGTTGGTGATGTATTTTGTGTTGGTTGGAAAGAAGAAGCTGCACTGTTTGCACAAGTGTTTTTAATGATTCTTCACCTAGGCACACTCCTAGTATTCAATGAAGTACTTCACACACTGCAGTTCAACCAACATCGACATTGCTACGAGGTACAGCGTTCAGGACTTTACAGTCTGCTAGCTCCAGGGCAGCACTCTGAGTACAGTGCATTGGACTTGTATGAGTATGAAAATGGATACGAGGTGGTTCCACACTTTGAGTTTTATGAAGAAAGTGTCGCTGCTACTAGTGGGTGACTGACAAACAATGGCCTGGTAAATGTAAATGCTGCAGGTACGAACTGTGCCGATGTAATTTTATGAATCTTCAGCTCCCCACTTCCTCTTTTAGAAGTTGACTGCTTTCTCTGTGGGTATTGCACATCTTGTGTGGAAGTCAGTTTTGGTGCAGCAGAGACACCCTCCAAGCTGCTTTAGCTGCAGGGAAGAATGGTTGTAAAGAGTTCTGTAACTGTTTGACTCTCTATGTTTGCCATTGTCATTCCATTAATCGGACGATTGCATCTGGAAACCAGTCTTTGAAACCGATATCACTATGTTTGACAATACACATAGCTATTTTTTTAAATAAAAAAACTGCTTAGATATTAAATAAATGAATTTTAAGGATCAGCACTGTATCCATGGCCGCAGAAGCTCTGACAACGTTGTGTCGCCTCCTATAAGCGGAGAGCAGGGCTGGGCATGTATTAGAGAGAGCTGGGCAGAGACGGGATACTCTCTGGCATACTCTCAATATCCGTCATCTTCTCTTGTCACATATTCCGTTGAATAGTCAGGCTATGTCACTCTTTAGCGTGGGATTTTCGATACCGTGGCCAGTGGTTCACAAGGAATGAAATGACACTGCAGTCTTGAAATCGACGGAAACAGATGTGATTGTCAAGTGTGTACAGTATGCACAAATAATTTGTGAATATATGGCTCTAGATAACACCATATAATTGGGAACATTAAACTCTTCTTCTGCTTTCGCAGAAAAAGAGACGAACCCCCTATCTTCAGCTTTTAATAGACCGTATTTTGAGGCAAATGTCGTTGAATGAAAATAGCAGTCGCACTCTTAGCTCTGAAGAGAAATGACTGAAAGTAGTATGAAAGAGAGATGACTCAGAATTTAAATTAGCCTGCAAGAGAACGCTACAGAGTTTTGTTTCACCAGGTGTAATGCGAGTGACCATTGCAACTGTGTGCGTTAGTGCCACTATATATTTTGTTTACATGGGGAAGGTGAATAATAAAAGGATAATGGTATTCGGAAATGCTGTTTGTGACGAAACGTTTTCTGAAAGTGCACTGCACATTGAAGGTGTAATTGTTTTTCAAAACAACTCTGACTAAGGAAAATAAACATTATACTGGTGACCTGTTTTTTCATTCATTTTTGTAGTGAGCTAGTATTCAGCTGTCAAATAGTACCACAGTGTAAAAGGAAAAAGAGAAAGCGTTGTTGTTCTGTATGGCCCGATTTAGCAACTGTAGGCTATTGCCACGCTGGCTGAATTATTCCAAAAGCAAAACCAGGTAGTTCTGGCATGAGACGCCATTGTAAAGCTAACAATATCAACGGTGGCAATTCAAAATATCGCAATCAATATGTAAGCAAAAAAACAAGTGATTGAATTACAGTCCTTCATTGGAGGGTGCGTCGACACACAACTCAAGTTTTCAGGGCTGGAAACTTCCAAAGAGTTCATGTGAGATCACCAATATCCATGCAGTCAAAAAATAAAATTAAGAGAAGACAGTCAAATTATTTGTTGTACATCCGTCAAACAGTATGGAGGCTCCCCAGGCTGTAAGTGAGCATTCGTTCAATTAGCTCCTGATGCAGAGTTAACAGATGGTTGGGGGAGTTACTAAAGAGCAAGAAAAACGCAAATTGAGGGAGCTGAAAGGGTGTCAAGTAGGAGTAGAGTTGCAGCAGGGAGGGTAAAAATGCTTAAAACTCTCTTTCGACTCCCTTTTTTTTTTTCAGAGTGTGGCAAACCTGCCTGGTGTATCTCGACGATGTTGTCGTCTTCGCAAGAACTTTCGAAGAACATGTTGAACGGCAGAAGCAAGTCCTCGAGGCTATCAGAACTGCAGGGCTGACGTTGAAGCCTCAGAAGTGTCGATTCGGCTACGAGGAACTCAGATTTCTCGGCCATCTCGTGAGCAGCGACGGCGTACGCCCCGACCCCGAGAAGACGGCGGCCATCGCAAATTACCCTGTTCCTTCTAATGTGAAAGACGTTCGGAGCTTTCTTGGCCTTTGCGCCTACAACCGAAGGTTCATTCCGAACTTTTCAAGAATTGCGTCACCCCTGAATACCCTCACAAAGGACGGATCCACGTTTATCTGGAGTGAAGCCCAGCAACAGACGTTTGATGAATTGAAGACGCGTCTACAGAGCGCACCCGTGCTTACCCACTTCGATCCAAACGCCGAAACAGAACTACACACCAACGCAACCAACGATGGTCTAGAAGCGGTGCTCGTTCAATTTCACGACGGAGTCGAACGTGTCTAGAGTAGCTTGATGGGCTTGTGTTTTTGTCCCTGTTTTGAATGCTCCTTGTTCTCCGAGTCGAACGTGTCATCGCGTACGCAAGCAGAACGCTAACGAAGGCAGAGAATAACTATTCGACGACCGATAAAGAATGCCTTGCATTCATATGGGCCATCACAAATTTGCGTCCCTGCCTGTACGGACGACCGTTCAAGGTGGTAACAGACCACCATTCTCTGTGCTGGCTGGCTGGTTTAAGGGACCCCTCAGGACGCCTAGCGAGATGGAGCCTCCGATTACAGGAGTATGACGTAACCATCACGTATAAGTCAGGAAGAAAACACAACGACGCCGACTGCCTGTCCTGAGCACCACTCCAGCGACTGGACAACGTTCACGAGGACGACGACGCCTTCCTCGGTCTAATGAGCGCGACTACCATGTCTCTCAAGCAGTACAACGACCCCGAATCGAAGACAGTCGTCGACTATCTGCAGGGCCGTGCCGACAATGTTCCTGCCATCCTCAGAAGATCACTCCCAAGCTTTTCCCTACGTAATGATGTCCTCTACAAAGAAAACCACGCAACACAAGGCGCTACGTGGCTTCTCGTTGTGCCTGGAGAGATGCGCCTCGAGATTCTTGAATCCTGCCACGACGAATCGTCATCAGGTCACTTGGGATACAGCCGGACACTGGCCCGTATAAGGGAAAAGTACTACTGGCCAAAACTGGCAGAGACCATCCACCACTACGTAAGGACGTGCCGGGAATGCCAACGACGAAAAACGCCGCCGGTACGACCTTCTGGGTACCTTCAGCCAATCGCACCGCCGTCGGCGCCGTTCGAGCAGATTGGGATGGATCTACTCGGGCCCTTCTCACGTTCGTCTTCCGGAAATCGTTGGATAATCGTCGCCACCGACTACCTGACACGCTGTGCCGAGACTAAGGCACTTCCACAAGGGACAGCAACAGAAGTGGCGAAGTTCTTCATCGGGAACATCGTGCTACGGCACGGAGCCCCGACGGCCTTGATAGGGGAACGGCACTTACAAGCAGGCTAACACAAGAAATCCTTCGACTCAGCCACACCGCCCACCGCAGGACAACGGCGTACCATCCGCAGAAGAACGGGCTCACAGAACGTCTAAACAAAACCCTTGCCGACATGATTTCGACGTACGTCGACGTCTAGCACAAGACATGGGACGAAATACTGCCTTACGTCACGTTCGCCTATAACACGGCTGTCCAGGAAACAACGGGATTCACACTGTTCCGCCTTGCACACGGCCATGACGCATCGACTATGCTGGACGCGATGCTGCCCCACGAACCCAGTGACGAGGAAAACGACGCTCTGGACTTCACACAGCGAGCAGAAGAAGCCCGCCAGCTGGCCAGACTGCGCATTGGTCAACAGCAACGCGTCGATGAAAGAAGATACAATTTGCGCCGACGAGACGTGCGCTTCGGTCCAGGCGACTTAGTATGGATTTGGACACCGATTCGACGACGAGGCCTTAGCGAGAAGCTACTCAAGCGCTACTTCGGTCCCTACAAAGTACTTCGACGCATTGAAGACCTGGATTACGAAGTGGTACCCGAGGGCAGCGCTCCCTCTTGACGACCCCCGAGGACTCAAAATAGTTCACGTCGTTCGACTCAAGCCGTACTACAGCAGGTAGCGCTGAAGACTGGCCGGAAGGAGACAACATGACGGCGAACAAAAATAAAAATAAAAAATCGGCATCTAGACGATGCCACGTCTACTGAGGGGGCGAGGCCACGAATCATCATCGAGAAATTTCCAGGGTAGGCACGAAACGGTACATCTCATCCCGGCGCGTGCTGAAGAAGAAGCAAGAAGCTTCCAGACACATCGCCTGCTCTCTGGCAAACGCACGTGCTGTTTCTAGACTTTTTGGCGCGACGCTTGAATGCTTGCGCGCTCCAGGCTGGAACATTCATTCTTTGGTGAGAGCTGTCACTCTTGTGTTTTTGCTACCAAGCAGTTTAATAAACCGCTTGCTGTTTATTCGACGACTCGCCGGCCCATTTCGCTTCGTGACAATATGAGCACGAATCGAAGTTACAGCATGTATTTTATCGAAGACGTAGACGGATAAAAAACAACAAATATAGATCATACGTGTGCTAAAATACATCAAAATAGTGACTAAAAAACCAGAAGGGTATATGGCAAGAGTGGACTCTACTTCCCCTAACGGATCTCAAAGGGGGAAGCTGCCCAGCTTGGAATCTCAAGTGGTTCAATTGACCATTGTGGACACAAAATGGTACGTGTGAGGCTCCCACTGTAAGTTCTTGGAACCATTTGAGGCATGAGTGGTACCACTGATTTCACCAATGTGGAACCAGCCACCCCACTTGCGAATCCAGCTGGGACCATCAAGATTCAACTGGAACCAGTCCAGGTTCAACTGGAACCATTCTGGAACCAGTCCAGATTTGTGCCTGGGTGATGTAATACGGGACAAGGCGTACCTCCATGCACACAGTTAGGCGACAGTATTAAACGTCTGATCACTGACATGCATCATACGTTTGTCAGCTTACCTTTCATTCAAGCGTTCGTCCATGGCTCGAACATCTTCGAAATCCACGAAACGAAATCACCGTCTGCCCACATAGACGCCAGCTACACAACGGTTAAACGGGTCGGCGCCTCGGAGAAACGAACGCGGGCGAATCCACCGGTTAAATGAGCCTCAGCCAATCATGATCGAGAAAGGTCACTTTGGGGACCGGAGCCAATGAAAAGTAAATAGCCGGAATTTGGCGGGAAATGCCTGCGGCGACACTATTTTCGCGGCGACGAAACCCGCTTACTGTGCCTCCTCTGCTGGAAAACGCCCGACCCATTCGTGCGTGTGCGCGTCGACTGTCTGCGTGCTTTTGCTCGCGTATTCTGTTCGCTCCGACCGTCATTTCCTCCTCGCGGACGCAAGCGAGTGGTTTCAATGATTTAATTATTTAATTCGGGTTGTGACGAACTACAACTCCAGCTGACCACAGAAGAATGGAAAGAACAAGGACATGGCAGGAAATCCTTCGTGTGGAACTCTGCATTTTTTCTTCAGATTGCCCGTCGGTGAACGGTAAGACAAGTTTGATGCGTTCTACTCAAGGAAACAATGCAGGTCTATCGTGTGAAGTGTATTGTAAAGTCACTCGCTAATGTTGGGGGCATTTCACTGTGTTGTGCTGTAATTTGTACAGTTTGAATGCCGGTAATCAGATAGTGTTCTGGTGGTACTAGTTGCCTGTCACGTCACAGTTATTGATTTGCTGTGACTTGCGAACGCTTGTGACAGGTACGCTTTGATGTTCAAACAGGAATCAGCATGGATTGCCTGTGCACGACGTCCTCAGCTAAATGACCTGGCACACTGAGCTCAATAATAGACTGTTGTGCGGCGACAACTTCACACTGGCTTGCCACTTGTGCCAGAGTTGGGTTGAAAAGAAGAGCTCGACGTGTGTTCCTGTGCTTGTTGCAACGAAACACCTCAGTGTTCCCGTTACTGTGGCCGGAAATTTCACCTGTACCTACTGGTATGTGGACAATTTATGAAGGAAAATAAATTTGAGTCAAAAACTTTCATGGCTTTTCGTTCCTCAACCTTGATCAACACATTACGACGTTACTACCAATCACACAAAGAAAACGCGTGAAAGGAGTTTTGGAGAGGAACGAGGAAACGATGAAAGGGGAAAAACCTAGAAAAGAGTTTTGAAACTCAATCGCATCCATTCCCTTCTTTTATGCCGAACACACTTTGTGATTGCTGTTGTAACGCTTTCTGTTACGAAAGCTATGGTTGTCGCAGTGAAAAATCCCGCAGGTTGTCACACCTTTCCATGTTGCTCCCACGACAACTGACCACTAGGGGAGGATCTTACGGGCATGCCACGTCACAATGCCACGTAGGTGAATACACTCTATTCTCCTCAAAAACAATGCACACATTACTTCATTGGACGCCTATCATTGGGCGGCAGGTAAAAAGGGTGTGAATAACTAGGAGGCTAGAAGGCTATATCACATGCTATGAACCAATGCTCGAGGATTTCAGTATGCAGTTGCATCCCTAATGGTGCACATACATTTTATTAATTACTTCTAAGCACCTGCCTTAGACCACGCAGAATGACTTTGACGAGGGTAGAGCCACTGCCTAGGTGGACCGGCAGGCTCTTGCACACAGAGAAATTTATAAATCAGGTGGAAATAATGTTACGGGAGTAGCAATAAGCTCTGCAGAGCCTGTCGTTTACAAAATGTTCACGAAGTGGCATGCTAATTCACTTGTTGTCTTCTTCTCTAGAGAGGGAAGAAAGGCTGAAAAAATCTCAGGTCTCCGACCCAGGCGAAAATTTGAGCTGGGAAGCCAACTGGTACCAGCTCGTTCCCAGTTCGCACCAACTGCTGGTCAACTGGAACCAACTGGTACCAAACTGGTGGCAACTGGAAAGTAAACTGGTACCAGTTCAAGCTGGGCTGGTGGCGACTGGGCACTTTGTGGTACCAGTTCACGCTGGACTGGTTGCAACTGGGAAGTGAACAGGTACCAGTTCAATCTGGGCTGGCGGTAACTGGAAAGTAAACTGGTACCAGTTCAAGCTGGGCTGGCGGCGACTGGGCACTTTGTGGTACCAGTTCACGCTGGACTGGTTGCAACTGGGAAGTGAACAGGTACCAGTTCAAGCTGGGCTGGCGGTAACTGGAAAGTGAACTAGTACCAGTTCAAGCTGGGCTGGTGGCAAGTGGGCAATGTGTGCAACCAGTTCAAGCTGGGATGGTGGCAACTGGAAAGCGAAATAGTACCAGTTCAAGCTGGACTGGTAGCAACTGGAAGTCAGGTGGTGCCAGTTCGAACTGGACCAGTTTACATATTTGGGGGGAAGTTTCGGTTTCAGTGCCAGGACAGGTTAATATGAAGATTGCAAGACGAAGTTATAAAAACGATCAGAAAGTAACTTTATTAGTAGAAATAATCATATTTCAATTTTTGGTAAAGTTCGTTAGTGTTAACGAAAGTTATTTTGGAACTCTTATATTTGTATTTTGTGCGTTCCTGCTCCCGCGGTGAATAATGCGTTTACTGTGCAACGGTCGCTTGCTTAGCAGCGTGCTTGTACAGCGATTTTTGCCCGTTATGTTCTTAGCGTAATGTGTGACATAGGCGTTGGTTTTGTAATCTAAAGGATTTGTCTGCAAGTTACGACAGTGCGACAGTACAATGAGCGCCAGCGCCCGTGCGGGTGGCTGTTATAGGATTACAGCTCGACTACAACTGTGGAGACCGCTTTATATCGTGAGTACTATATGCTTAAGTGCTTCTCCCTTGTGCACCGTTTAGAAATATTACTTCCACTAGAACCTCTTCCCTTTGTTCCGCGTCACATTCGTGGCACCTCCGAGTGCATGCCGTTTTACGAGTAACATCCGGTTTATGTTAACGTTACCAGCATCTTTTTTCATTCATGTTTTTGTTGTTGCTTTTTTTTCGTTCATTCTCGTGTTTTAGATCCTTCACACCACGGATGTTGTCGAACTAGCGTAGTGCGCCAGAGTAGTTCTCATTGCCCCAGAAAGCCGGCGAATGTCTTAGTTGAAAGGTCGAACTACTGCACAACAGAAATGTTGAGAGATTCGCGTACTTTCTGGGGCCACGACTGCTCAAATTGAGTGAATGTCCAGGCACACACTACAATTACATGTTGCAATTGAATGCATATTCACTTGTGCCTTTTCAACTTTCCAGAAACCTTAAGCTGCTGGGGCTCAAAGGAAAGTATCGACCCATCGTGTGCTATTAAGAACATCTCAAATACTTTGTTAAATGATTCAAGATGCCCACAAGGCAGTCAAGCAAGGGACCAATCAACCATGAAGTATTATCTATTCCATGTAACTCTGTAGTTCATCTACTGCTATAATTTAATTACGTTATAGTTACGCTACATGTACATTAGAATATGTGTAATGTTTGACTACAAATAAAATACAATTTTGCATTGCAGTTGTTTGGATCTGCCGTTGCTGGGAACAGCAATCCTGCAAAGGGGCACCGGTTACATACAAGCTAACCTTTGTCCCAACAGGCCGCTCTAAGTGAAGCCACTTCAACCGGTGCCAGCTCAACAATGAGGTTTGCAACCTGGTCAACGGGTAACTGATCAACCTGATCAACTGATCAACCTGATCAGCTGGTACCAGTTGGCCCAACTGGTTTCTAACCGGTCCCAGTTTCAACTGGGACCGGTTGCAACTGGGACTGGGTGAACTGTGTTATCGAACAGGAACCAGTTGTCCCAACTGGTACCAGTTGATCTGGGACCGGTTGAACTGGTCCCTGTTCGATTACACAGTTCAGCTGGTACCAATTCAAAAAATTTTCACCTGGGAAGAACGTCAAGAAGGTTGGCCAGAAAAGGCTACTCAAACAGATAAATACGCAAGCAGAATCTTCCTCTGATGATAATGACATGCTGATAGCAAAAATGCTCCTAAAAAAAGAACAAGAGAAAGTCATGAGACTTGAAAAAAAAAATATGCAAGCAGCTGGAGAGGCGGCTTCTAGATGAGCAGGATTACTGATGGCACTTTCAGAACGCGCTGGTCATGAAAATTGGTGTGTATACGTGGCTGTCATTATGATACTGGGTCAACATTAGGCTGCTTTGTATTCAGTTCCTCACATATTGAAAAGGCTGTGCCTAGAGGTCCGTCGGACGGACCCGGTTCTTTATGCAGCGGAGTTCGTCGGATGGTCCGTGGTGTGAGGAACTGGACTCTGTTTCCTAACCTAACCAACCTAACCTAGAGCTGCACGAAGCTAACTTGCACTAACCTGACTAGAATAAACTAACCTAACAGTAACCTAACCTAAAATAACTTGATCTAACACGACATACGTTTTTCTTAATTCCGTGTTAGCGCCGCGAAGCAACTGTGGCTATGAGCAGCGTACAGACGTGGACAGATGGAGAGAGGACAGCAGGAAGGAGTGGGGGACAGGGGGGTTAGTATGCGTCCTGGGCCGACTTCAGGGGGAACTGTGCCAACATTCGTCTGGAAAGTCTTCGGAAAACCAAGGGAAAACCTCAGATAGCACAGCCGGTGACAGGATTCGAACCCGTGTCACCTCCCGGTCTCAGCGTGGAAAAACACGACGTACTGTTGAAAGCGAAGTGCCCCGACGGACTCCAATGTATAAACAATTCGTTCCGTCGGACCGACGGACCCCATTCTTTATGCAGCGGGATCCGCGCTTTATGTCCGCGCTTAGAGTGGTATGCACAGAGATAACTGCAGAGGGTACGGGAAACTCTTCCAAACAGCTTCAAACGCAAGGGAAATTAAACAGCATTATCTCGGCTTGTCTTTCAAGAAGTCTGCGTTTCATGGGGCCTGCCTCCTTTCCTACTGCGTGAGTCAGGTGGCTGCTACTGATTGCGCGCGCTGCCTGTACTCATCGTACCATGAAGATAAGAAAGCAGCTTGAACTGAAATCCGTGCGTGTAAGCGTACTGAGGTGTAAGAAAAGTTCAAAAAATATACAAAAAGAAACATGAAATGCACAGATATTGGCGTTGCGTCTTGCGCTCGGTAGCTTTTACGCTGTGCTCCTCGCTCTTTTTACTCCAAAATCAGTTCACAGTGCACAGCAGGTATACATACCTGGGTTACTGAAGCATTAGTTTCACAGCGTAATTTTGATGGTCAGTCGGCAGCTACTGAACTTTTGCTGTTAAGTATGAAGAGAAGATATTGAGAGTGGATGTTCGGAAACCACGCTCGACAATGTTCAGGCATGAGAGGAAAGCAGAGCTGCTCTATAACGTTCCACACAATGTGACCATCCAAATCAAAGCAGTGGCGGTACACCACAGCGGTACACCACAGCGGTACACCGTGGGAGGATAGTAGCGAAACATCAAGCGGTGAGGATGCTGCTCCGTCGGCATGCGGATGTGAGGGCACAAACACGGTGCGCATTTAGTACTGTGTAAATGTGTATCGAAAGTACGAGTGACGGATTCGGTGTGTTTGTAAACAGTATTTCGACAGGCTGTGTCCGAGATACTACTCGCGACACGGTTGTCTCAAATCTTCAGCCTGTGGCTGCATGAGCGGTGCCCTATCGGCGATGTCGCACACGGAGGAACTATACCAATACAGCATCCTAGGGGAAGCCGCTATCCCTCTCTCTCACTCTCTTGCTATCAGACGACACCCGGGTATTCGAGGGTCACTTCTCCCGACAGGTGGCGACTGCGCGCGGCCTCCCTTCGGAGTCGGTATTGGTATAGTTCCTTCGAGCGCAACACCGCCGATAGTGGACCGCTCCGGGACAGGCTGGAGATTTCAGACAACCGTGTCGCGAGCAGTACTCTCGTATTCCTACATTATCCTTCTGTCCACTAAGCTGTATCTGTCAGCTAGTAGCTTACGGGCTAGTAGCTTAGTGCCGTTGTCATCACCCAAAGAACGTAACACTAGCAGACGAATGCAAGGTAATATCTGCGGAACAAATTATAACTGAACGTTGTTGGAGAAACGCAAGGACAGGACACTCCCACAAAAGTCATCGCAATACCTCGAATTCTGTTCATTTTGTAGCGGGAATTCCAGCGGTCTCGCCACATTATTCGAATTTTTTTAATATCTGAATTTCTCGAATACGAACAGAGATCGAATATCAACAATATTCAGAAAATATTCGAAATTTCAAATGCTCGCACACCTTTACTATCTTTCGTTTCGCACTTTGTTAAGTAAAGAACACACATGAGGTAAATTAACTTACTGAACTTTCTATCAGTTTATTCTGCTCCACCATAACTGTAGATGTAATATATGGGTTAAAATGGCATCACAATAAAAATCCCACTCTTAGATGGGACAAGAGAAAGTGTTCCCCACATGACACATTATCAAAAGTTTCCACATCTAGGAATACACAGAGTTCTTCCATCTCGGTTGTAACAGATCAGAGGCCATGGATACCAAAAATCGCTCTCTGTGATGATTACACTCTTAGCAGCTGGCTTCAAAAGAAACCCACTGAAGCGTGCATGGTCCTCTGCCCTGTACATAACATCACAAGGGAGGCACCATTTCTCTAGGTAGTGAACGATCTTAGTCAGTGTTATCTTTACAAAGCTGAATGTGCTTCCACTGTGACCTTTAGTCACCACAATATCTCCGATTCTCAAAGTAACATTATAGAAAATTACAGACAGGTAACTAGTAGCCATGTTGCCAGCATCAGGGTTAACGACATTGGCAGAAACAAACAGGTCACCTAGGTACACTAGTACCCCTTGTGTGTGTGTCTGGACGTTACAGGGACTTATTGGTTCACCATCAGCATGCCATTAAAGATAGGAGGTGTTCAGCTGCATGTACTCAGCTACTGAGAATGGAACATTGGTATAGTTGAACAGCTTCTTTCCTTTTGGAACAGCGTTTTTTCCCTCAAAACGCATGGTCCAATGGTGCCTTGCAGGATCATGCTGGCGTACCTGCTCGACGAGGTGCACTAGCATGTCCATTTTAGGTGTGAAACTTTCACGTCCATAACATTTAATATAGAGCTCACGATGCTCTGCCACAAGGTCTCCTAAGGTGGAGATATCTTCGGAACTCAAGATGGGGGACAACGCAAGCTGTGTAATTTTAGATAGAAGTGCAAGGCACGTTAAATTAGGGTGTCCCTCTGCATGCAGGTACGCCTCAATTATCAGCGGCAAGTGTAGTACCAAAATCAGAGAGGCACTTGCAGAAGAAACAAGAGCTAAGTCCGATTCAAACAGTCTGGGATGTCACTCATATTCACAGACTGTGCGAAAGAAAATTTCAGTATCGAGTTGTTCAGCTGTTTCCTTGACAGCCATTTCTGCTCATGGACTGCAGCATTCAGAAACAGTTTCACTTCTTTTGGGATTATGCCTTCCAGGAGAATGTGCATCGGATCGTAGAAGACATCATGAATGAGAGAAAAATACGTGAACGAGGAAAGCACGGAGCTACCTTTCATGCCATGCTGGATAGAGAGCGCGACCTTTCCTGCAACAGTGGGTGCAGAGTCAATCTGCTTAGCCTGCTCTTTTACTTGTTCATCATTCCTTAGCAAGCAGTCATCGTGGTGAGAGCAGTTGGGAAACTGTGCAGACTGCTCGCAGCATGTACGGCATGGCATCCTAACGTTTGGACTAAAATATTCTTTAAATCCCGCCATGGAATGGGCAGCCAATGAATCCCCTGCAAATCCTTGCAGGCCACCCTTGAAATGCTCTGCCTTACTAACACACATGAAGGTGATGTCTTCATCACTAAGCTCATTGACAGTACGAAGAAAGTCTCGCAGCAACTCTGTCTTCGCCTGCATGCTTTTTATGTCCTTAGACTGACCTACACCTTTGATCGATCTGAGGGTGGAATGTCGATAAAAGAGACATAAAACATAAGCAGCTTGCCCCTCCTTCCCCTCTTCATACCGGGAGCATTTGCAAGCTCAATTTCGTCTGCATATAGCAGAATTTTTATGACGCTCGGCAAGTTCTCTTGAAATAGAGGATGTGACCTATATCGAAGGTCATCGGGAAAGTCCCTCAAAATTCCGTGGGTGTCTTCTGACACCGACCACTGCAGTTCCGACAATTCCGACCTCTGCAGACGTTACAAATATTAATATGATTTTGAGGACAATGTCCCCTATGCATTAAGTATCAATGTCCTCATCATTTGGTGCTTCCTGTGCCTCCCCATGAGCACTACCTATTTGCAACAGGAGTTCCATACAGATTTAGCACACTTCTTTAAAGTAACACACAACTTACTTACTAGTCAGTTCTGCTGGCACCCTCTGTAATTGCGTGTTCATCAATAGCGCAGGATGAGGTGGCACCTCCTTTGAAGTAGAGCAATCGTGCACGTGAGAAGGTTGACCTATGGTTGCTGAAGGTCGGTCGATGCCTCCTGCCAAGACTTAACACAGAGTTTAGATATCAGGACCGGGAACTGTATGCGAACTTGGGGAATTATCACCGGTGACACTTACTGCTTGGTGGTCGTGATGTGATGACATTTTCAGCATAGTAGCACATGAAAGCTTAACAGGAAGATATTTGATAATTAATGTGGAAAAGAGGACTAATTCAGATGGCACCCAGTGATGGAACAGCTTCTCGGCATATGGGTGCAGTTGCTGGCACGAGAATAGCACGTTCTATCGCACATTTGCTGCAGAATCCTCATTTGCAATAAAGACTTCTAGCAAGCGGAGGAACCCCTCAAGTTGGGCGTGCATGACCTCAAGTCCACAATGACGCTCTAAAGCTCAATACTAAGCTACTTCATCCTGCAACGCATAATGAATCCTTGCGGTTATGTGTGATGCAACAGCGAACTGCAGCACAGCATTATTGCATGTCATCTGCCGCACTTGTTAGGAACCCCATGGTTCTGCAGCTTGTCAAAAAAAAAAAAAAAATTGTAGCGTTTGGGAAGGCTAAGTTCATGGGTGAAGTAGAACTGAAGAGACCAAAATGCTGTATCATGCAAATCAACGAATATATTTTGCTTAGCCCCAGAAGATGGCTGCTTGTGAATATTCCAAAGCAAGTTTGTTAGTGTCGTGCCATGCACTTCAGCCTTCTAACTTGGTAATTCTGCTTTGCACTTTGGATTTCAGCGGACATGAGATTTGCTTTTTCGGTATTCATTCGATGCGCTATGCCAAAGTAGTATCATGACCTTTTCTGACCAACTTTACAATCTCAAACGCGACGGTTACAGCTGAACGAGGAGAAAGAGTTTGAAACTTACCACGCAAAAAATATTCTTTTATGCCTTTTGTTCTATTTAGCTGCGCTTTACGATGACACAACAGCCCCTTCCCAATAAGCAGCTTCCGAATAAGTTGAACTCGTGCCATGACCGTACTTGCCAGTTTCGTTCACTGCATGTGACGTGGAACTTGCTGGCACTGGCCTTTCTATTTTCATTTGTCCATTACTTTATTAGGCCAAATCTATGCAGCATGTAGTTCACATTCCAGTTTGTTCCCCTGTGCAATCTGCCTGCAATCATTCCATTTGGCACAAAGTCGTTGAAAATGACTGTTTTGGCGAAGGGTTGCGTTGGTCATTAATGATGGTTCACAGTGGCACAAATCGCACAGCGGTTCCATCACTGGGGTGTGGTCACAAAAACAACTCACAGTTTCGGTAGCTGTCAGCAAAAGCTGGCCTAGGAAAGCAGCTGAGAAAGCTTCCAGCTGGAAAAGGAAGTTGCAGTATTTAAGTGTGGTATTGAAAAAAACAAAACTCTCAATAAGTCAAACACTCACCACCCAGAGAGGTCTGTACGTCTTAAGCAGTAATCCGACTTATTCTGTGCACTTTGCAATACAGTTATGGTGCACGCATATCAGTGTTTGGATGAAGCATATATTTCTTCTTATCAGGTGTTTGACCTAAAGAGGGTTTGCTGTACACTGTACCAAGAAGCACGCGTTGAGTACAACATGAGCCGCTCATTATGCTTTGAGGAATAGGGCAGATGCTTACTTTTCTTGCTGTGATAAAAACAGATAAGAAGAAAATGAGGTGTTACTGTCCAACTTTACCATGACTATAGCTCGGAATTCAGGCAAAATGCAAATTTTTTTTCCGTTCGTGCCTATTGTGCTGGTTGAATACATCAGCACGAATTATACGAGGGGGCGTTCAAGTCAAACCGGGACTTTTCATTTTTCGCAAAAGTAAAATGAACTTACAGGCGAGAAATTACTTTTATTTTTCAATGTAATCTCCAGCTGGCACTAATGCACTTGTCCCAGCGTTTCACGAGGGCTTGGATGACAGCAGCGTAGAAATCCTTACCTACGCGAGCAGCCGTGATCGGAACGCATTCTTGACCTCGTCGTCGCAGCTGAAGTGGCGGCCCCCAAGGAACGCCTTCAGTGGCCCGAAGAGATGAAAATCGCTGGGGGCGAGGTCTGGACTGTAAGGGGGATGTGGCAGCAACTCCCAGTCAAATTCCTGTAAGGTGGGTGTTGTGAGATGCGCGGTGCGCGGGCGTGCATTGTCCTGTAGGAGGAGGACCCCTTTGGTGATGAGGCCGGGCCGCTTTTGCTTCAGCGCCTCACGCACATCCCAGACAACTTTGCAGTAATATGCATTATTGATGGTGTTACCACTCGGCAGAAAGTCAACATGAACAACGCCAGCCTTGTTCCAGAAAACCGTGGAAAAACGTTGGATGTTCTCTGGAACTCTGACACTGGGCTCTGAGCCGCCCCGGCCGGGATCGTCCTGCACTGATGTACGGCCGTCTCGGAACCGTTTGCACTACTCAAACGCTTTGCTGCGGCTAAGTGTATCGTGGCCATTCTGGACCTGAGGTCTTCTGTGAATTTCAGATGACTTGACGCCTTCGTTCACGAGAAACTTCATGACAATTCGCTGTTCGATGTGCGCGCTCACCTCGTTGTCGGCCATCTTGTCTAGCACGTGTCTTCTGTTTTGCACAAACTTGGGACCACTACGTGGTGAACGCGGAGGCCTGTCGCGTGTGAAAATGATGAAAAAGAAGTAGCGCGAGCCATTTTTACACTCAGGAGACAGAAAGTCCCGGTTTGACTTGAACGCCCCTCGTAGGATAAGGAGTATTTTAAGCAAGTGTTGATAATGCATATAACTGCCTATTTCAACGTTAGCGCCTCTTTTAAAACTTCGCTGCCTAAAAACTCCTATTTCCGGAAATTCAACTTTTTCCATTGTTTCGTAGCATTGGCTATAGCAACTTGGTCAAGTACTTCCGATTGGGGCTCGATTTTTCCACCTCTCCTCTGGGACCTGACCGTTCATGCTCATGTAAACTTGAGAAGGACACCTACTGCGACACTAACCCCACTCTTACTCTGTTGTTTGAGTATCATGCAAGAAAGTGACCCAATGCTCAGTAGCCCACCCGATATTTTTCACTTTCACTTAACTCCGCCCAGCCAGAAGAAGACAGGTTAACGTAATATTCCCTTGATGAGGAACTTTGGTTAATAGTTTGCCATCGACACGAAAATGGAACTAGAAATTTGTGAACAGTGCATTTTCAGGAATATGGCACGACCCAATGTTCAAAATCTCATCTGTAAAAGCCCTACCTGAGTAGCGTCTGGCCTGTTCCTGTGTTGAAGAAAATCATCCATCTCGCAAAGGGCCTAACACGAAGAAGGGGGCACAATTGTTGTAGATACTCTTAACAGCAACAATAACAAACAATAAGGCCAAAAGGTAATAATTAGGGAGTGACATTTGCAGGTTAACTGCTATTAAATTCGGGATGCTATTAAAATTCCTAGCTGAGTAGTGCCTGCCCTGCTCCTATGTTGAAGAAAATCCTCCATCTTGCAAAGGGCCTAATGCAAAGAAGAGAGCACAATTTCTGTAAATACTCTTTAACAACAATGACAACAAACAATAAAGACAAAAAGTAATAACTAGGGATTGACACCTGCAGGATAAATGCTATTAAATTAAATGGTAAAGTTCGGATGGGACATAAAAATTTTTAGTTATTTTTGAGTCCATAAATCAGAACAAGAATAGGTGGTACTGGAACTGTTCAGTGTTATCGGGTATTTTATTCATTTTCATTCATTTATGTCTTGCAACACTCCAGGGTATGATGGTTCTTTGTGAAACGAAACATCAGTGTTGTTTTTAAAAAATTACTGTGGCGCAGTGCACACACAAGGAGTAGGTGCACATTAGACACATGTAACTTTCCTGACACCGCAGGCTAAAGGTGCACATGACAAAGTAGGTGAAGAGTCTGCTAATAATTGATATGGGTTGGAATTCCGGGAGAATTAGGGATTAACACGAACTAATCAGAAGCGAATCTGGAAGGAAAAATTCGCGTGGGACCGGGTTTCACACAAACTGGTCAGAAGTGAATCTGCTAGGAAAAATTGGGGTGGAACCGGGTTAATTAAACCTGAAAATGTTACTCCAGTCCTTATTAAAGCCTTAATTGTTAGGCATTTGCCTGGAAATGCCTATAACTGCTTAGAACCAACGTTTTTAAGCTTTGATGCCTGTTGCTAATGCAACGGACATATCATGATCATCATGAGTACAACACGACTGAGCACATGTCTCGCACGTCACATCTTGACTATCATCCGTCGCGAGCGTTATTCATTCTGGAAATAAACATCATCGTAACTAGTCGCGTCTCTTCTCGACTTGGTATCAACAGAAATTGGTGCCGTGACCAGGATACTCAAGGTTAAAAGATCGAAGGATACAAGGATTACGGCTCTGGTTCTCGCATTGTTGGCCACGGTGAGTTTTACGGTTTGACTGACTCCCGTGGATATTCGAATCGAGTCGGCCATGGGAAGTTGAAGAGAGACACGAAATTTTTACGCTCACAAGAAACAAGATTGAGGAACGATATCGACGAGAAATTGGGAGCTGCCGGTACAACCGCGCATGATATTGCTATACTAAGAGAGAAGCTCCAAGATATTTCCAGAGATTTGAAGGCTGTTGACAGCGAGCTCAAGGATAAATTCTCTGACGAAGAATATGAACCCGAGATGACTGCCACGACCGAATACCGCCATCAGATTTTGGAGACCATCACTCGCATAGGTCTGCGCTCCCAAGAAGTTTCGACGGGCGCGTCGACTTCGGTGGCTTTCAGCCCCAGCCCTGTTCCAGCTGCTTCTGTCCATAGGGACAATAAGATAAAGTTGCCAAAATTAGAGCTCCCGAAGTTTCATGGCGCCTGAGACGCATGGCTTCCTTTCTGGACACGTTATGAAGTTGCAGTGCACCACAACAACGCGCTTACCGCTACTGAGAAGTTCTGTTATTTGACGTCTCTGTTAACTGGGAACGCCGCTGATCTCATCCGTGGATTAAATTTGAATGAGGGCTGCTATAACGAGGCAATTGAACTTCTCAAGAAGGAATATGGATCATCCACACGCATAGCTGATGAGCACATAAGGAAGATGACAAACATGGTCCCAGTCACGGATCCTTCGATATTTCGATATTTCGGATATTTCGAAACTGCGGCAATTCTATAATGAAATTCAATCCCGGGCACGAAGCCTTCAGGTTTTGGGCATATCAACCGATGCCTACAGCGCACTACTTAGACCCATCATTTTAAGCAAGCTGCCCCAAGATATGGTCGTTGAACATCAGGAACGACAAGCATTTAATGACAGTACTCGCGGTGCAGATGTGGCCAGTGGCAGTGCGGTACACCTAACAGCCAGGACTTCCAGGACCTGGTGGACTACTTGCGAGTAAAAATAGTGTCCAAGGAACATGCATTAGGGTATACCGGTGAGGAGAAGCACGAAGGGAAACCGAATATTCGTAAGGTCAAAACCGCCGATATACCAACGGCTTCTGCTCTTTTAAACGCCAACAATTCACGGACACCAAATACGGCAAATGATGAATCGTGTTTATTTTGCAAATCAGATCAACGTCGGACGGTCACTTGCGACAGCGAATATCCCACTTCAGGAGAAGCGGCTATTAATTGAAGCAAGATGCTGTTTAAAATGTACGAGACGAAATCACATTGCTAGTCGCTGTCAGTCGTACATCAGGTGTCGCAAGTGCAGCCGAAGACACGCTACGAGCCTCTGTGACCCAGACTACATACGCAATAGGAGTACCCAGCAAGTACAAGTCAACACTGTTCCGGTCGACTCCCCGGGAGAGGTGGTTTTAGCAGCCTCCGCAGTTCCCTCTAAACAGTCAAGCAAGATAATTGTAGGCACAACAATGGCATATGCGAAGGGACCTGAAAACACATGCTGGGTACGCGTTCTGTTTGACAGTGGTAGCCAACGATGTTTCATCACCGAAGAGCTCGCGAAGCAATTAGGATGCCACTCCCACGGAGTCGAAAAAATCAGCATAGGGTCGTGCGGTGGAGCAACAGTCACCAAGGCATTGAGCAAAACTTCGGTCAAGCTGGAACTACACAGGGCACTGCCGTAGAAATTGACGTCCTGCAAACGCAGCAAATATGCGCCAACGTACTTCCTGCCATCGGTCAAGAGCATCTCAAGGGCACTTTCCTACTTGAGGAAGCATCGAATGTCACCACAGCAGATCAAGAACTTCCTATCTCCATTCTCATTGGGACCGAGTGGTACTGGAGACTCGTGCAAGATGACATCAGGAGAATTAATGATGATTTAGTCTGTGTCCCCACCGAATTAGGATGGTTTATGCATGGCGTTGTAAACGACACGATGAATTCTCAAGCCCAGGAGCAAGCTGTAATCGTCTGTGTCCGGCAAGGCCTGCAACGTCAATTCATTAACAACATTTGGGGTCCAGAGGACGAAGCCGATTACGACGACAAAACCGCAGGTGAGGTATTGAACAGGTTTAATAGTACAGTCAGGAACGTCAACGGAAGGTACGAAGTACGGCTACCTTGGAAAGACGACATAGACCTTGTAACAAATGAACGAAACGCACGGAAAAGACTTAAAGGTTTGACGGACCGTTTACTTCGTACGCCCGACCTGCTCAAGACGTATGATGATGCTATCCGCAAATATCTAATTGACGGCGTCGCAGAAAAGGTGCCAGAGAACGAATACAATCCCGATCAAGTTAATAGACCAGTGTACTACTTACCTCACCACGCGGTCATTCGCACGGACCGCATTACAACGGAATGTCGTATCGTGTTTGACGCTTCCGCTCATGAAACTCAAGAGATCAGCTTGAACGAGAATCTTCACATCGGACCCAATATGAACCCGAATGTAAGCGTTCTCCTACTGAGATTTAGGCTACATACTGTTGCTTTTACTGCCGACATAGAAAAGGCATTCCTCCACATACTCATCCACAAAAGAGACCGAGATGCCCTGCGATTCCTCTGGTATCAAGCTATGCCCACAGGAGTGGACGATAAGTTGGAAATATGGCGAATGACGAGAGTCACATTCGGGACCGGTACTAGCACATTCCTGTTGGCGGCGACATTGAAGAAACTGCTGAGAGAGTCCGAAGTAGACTATCCGGAAACAACAAGACTGTTGAAAGATTGTACCTATGTCGATGATTTTATATCTGGTGCTGACTGCGAGGAAGCCGCTATCAACGTGTACAACGAGGTGAAGAATATAATGCAGAAGGGACCCCAATGCAGGGGTCCCAAGTAACCTCTTCCAAGCTTCCATAGTTCTTGACTTCGTTAACTCTCCTTCGAACGTACTCCTTCCAATTCTCGCTCTTACCGTGTAGTCAATACAGTACGATTGTCGAGTCAGTCCAGAAGAAAACCTGTTTGATGCCTGGGAATGCGTCCATCAACATTCTTGAAATTTTCACAGCTACAACAGCGGCTTGGAGTTCCAACCTTGGAAGCGTCTGCTTCTTGACTGGTGCTACCCTGGCCTTTGCCAGCACTATGTTTGAAGAAGCGTCCGATCCGTTTGAAGAAGAGTCCGATGTTTTAATAACCAGGTACGCAACGGCGCCATACGCGTTGCAACTTGCGTCACAGAAAACATGCAACGGTACATTCTTCGGCCACACGCCGTAATACCTGTTGAACTTGATCTCGGTAAGGTACTGTAAGTCTTCATACCACCTTTCCCAACTCTAAACGCTAAGAACTATTGGCTCCGACATGTACAAGTCACAGCTTTCCCTGAGGAATATCAAACCCTGAAGGCCGCGAAATCACTAAAAAAACGACACTTCATGCAGAAGTGCAGACCGTTTCTTGATGAGAACGGCATATCGAGGAACAGATGGCAAATCTTACGTTCGATAAAAAGCACCCCATAATCATGCCACGAGATGCTCACTACGTCTCATTACTCGTCTGCAAGCTCACCGACGGGCCATGCATGGAGGAGTAGCAGACACTCTTGCAAAGCTCAGGGAAAACTATTGGAGAGTTCGAGGAAGGCAGGTGGTGAAGAACATTCTTCATAGGTGCACCGTTTGCAGGAGATTCAACCAGACAAAAACGTCTGAGAACACGCCACCACTTCCTGTTGACAGAGTGCAACATCCATTTACTGTTGTAGGAGTGGATTTTACAGGACCTCTATACGTCAGAGACACGCACAGTCATCAACGCAACGTGAAAATGTGCATTGCCATGTTTACTTGTGCTGTCGTAAGGGCTGTCCACCTAGAAGTTTCCCGCGACATGTCGGTAGCAAGCCTCGTTCACGTAGTACGAAGATTCTTCGCACGGCGAGGGATGCCTAGAGTGATATACAGCGACAACGCACCCACCTTCAAAAGATGCAACAAGGAACTTTCTGCATTATCGCGACGTATACGAGACGATGAAGCGCTGGACTGCCTTGGGACGAACAGCGTGAGCTGGAAGTTCATTCCTACAAATGCACCGTGGTGGGGTGGATTCTATGAAAGATTGATAAGGTCTGCGAAACAGGCATTGAGGAAAACCACCGGCAGAAAATCATTGACGTATGAAGACCTGGTGTCAATCGTAGCAGAGGTGGAAGCCGTCATTAATTCTCGACCGCTTTCTTACGTGTACAATGACCCACATGAGATTCTTCCGCTAACACCAGCGGAGTTAATCACAGGGAGACGCCTTACCATAGTGCCTCCAGAGATGACAACAGAGGAGACGGAACCCATCCATCGCACATGGCAGAAACGTGCAACATTGCTCCAACATTGACCAGCCTTTAGCCTTTAGGCCTTTTCAGAGCCGTTCAAAAAAGAAATCTAACCATCACGGACCTCCCGCCGTAATCTGGACGGGAGGTCCAACGTCTCTATGACACCTACCACAGGTCAACAGGTCCCCGTCAGCCCTGCCAAACGCCAACGGGTAGGGAGCCCTTCCTCTGGTGACCCCAACAACCCACAGATCGTGAATGTTCCCGATAACACCATGGACACTTCGGCACCGCCAGCTCCTCAGCAGACAGATGCGATGAACGATGGCAACCTTGCCACTTCACTTCATGACCCGTTCACCACTGTCACCTACAAGAAGAACCGAGCCGGCGGTATTCCCATACTGTTTCGACCAGCAACTACTGACTCCTCCTTCTGGAAGGTGAATCCTAATGCGGTCGCTAGTGAGATACGCCTGCTAACCCAACAACATTGCTCCAAGCAGCATGGAGAAGGTGGCAGAGGCGTTACTTCATGGAGCTCCCCTCAGCCAACCAGTGCAAACAAAACAGGGGGAAAAACTATGTCGCCAGGCGACGTCGTGATTTCAGAAGAAAGAAAGCCAAGGATGTTCTGGCCTCTGGTCCGCATTCAATCCGGACACAAAGGACAAGATGGGACGTTACGGTCATATACAGTGCGAGCGTCTACTGGGCATGTGACTAGACGCGCTAGCAGGTCGCTGTACCCACTTGAGATACAACAGCATGACGTTGCCGGTCCGCAGTCTGTTGCTAATGCAACGGACATATCATGATCATCATGAGTACAACACAACTGAGCGCATGTCTCGCACATCACATCTTGACTATCATCCGTCGCGAGCGTTATTCATTCTGGAAATAAACATCATCGTAACTAGTCGCGTCTCTTCTCGACTTGGTATCAACAATGCCTATCTCCGGCTCTGTCTTATAGTCGCCGTTTTCCTGGTTATGGTTTCTTATAGGCCCCCTTTTTTGTCCTTTATGAAGGCATGCAGAGATGCTAGGCATCCTACAATTGCATCATAAAAGCTAAAAGAATCTATTATCCCTATCCCGGAGCCCATAACCGTTTTGTGTCATCCGACAAATGCCCACAGGTAGGGTCTGGAAATTGTCTCTGGCAGTTGCATAAAATGCCTGCAAATACCTAAAACGGCTTTTTCCAAGCTTAAATGAGTTCCTTTTTTGTTTTTATTCTTTTCACTTCTGTCCGGCAAGTGCCTTTTTCCATCTTTCTGTGCTCTATAAACGTCTATTTTCGGGCAAACAGGAAGAGTTGCAAGCTTGGAAAATTGAAAATTGACCTCAACTGTCTCATGTTATCTGAAAATGGCCAACATGACGGGCAAATACGCTAATTATTAACGCGCCTATGTTTGCCTATTTAGAGTTTTTGAGAGCCTAAACGCTTGCCTGTTTCGGGCGTCTCTAGTGCCTAAAAACACGTGCCCTAGTCATTACGCACCTTACTTGACGCGTGAGCATTTCAATGGCACTGAGATTGTTAGGAATAAAGGTGGTCGAATACCTTGTAACCCGATGAGATAGAGAAATTAAAATAAGCGATCGCTGACACTGATCGGAAAGAACGCTGCAACGCTGATCCGGAACGGAAAACCAAACGGCTTGAGTACCTATAACTGCGTGGTCCGCAGGCGGGTCGCCACACATCATGCACCAACCAGCAGGGCACTTGTCATAAGAAAAGGCATTTGCGGCGCGCAGATACCCCGAGCAGTCACAGTTACTGCAGCGTCCTCGGACCTGACCGACCACCGTCAGTTGATCGACTGACCGATCGATCGACCGACAACGGTCAGTTGATGTGGTCGTCATTGCACTGTCAATCAGTGGCACACATGATCCGTAAGAGACACGACAATCTCAGGGAATTGTAAAAGCAGACTTACGTTCTAATGCGACGTGTTGTTAATGCAGTTGAATAGTTGCCATGAGGCGCACATGTACAAGCGTCCAGCTCACGAACGAAACGCACACCCGCATTGCCCGCGCTTCGAGACGCTCGACTTTGCCCGAGGTAAACGACGCAGCGTGTTCGCGCGGCGCTAGTGTACATAAACATTTGTAGTTGAGAGACGGGCTAAAACGGCTAAAGCCATGCCGGTGCTAATTTTCTGTACTATGAACATGATAGTTATTACGTTTGACAAACTTCCTGAACTCTAAAAATTGCATATTATGGGTAGATGATGGATGGGTACGTAGCAGCAGCAATTGGAGTACAGTGAAATTTTGAAAACGAAAACTGTGCCGCCAGTGAACTTGTCCGCAGTTACGTCATCTGCTTAATCATTTTAGTCATCTCGGCTACGTGAAACAGTCTTTTTTCGAACTGGTGGGATAACTGTTCGGAGTTGCTTGCACAACCCAAAGCTAGGCAATGCTGCGTT
>NW_026999564.1:0-65849 GCF_037126465.1 Ornithodoros turicata | reverse complement strand
GCGCACACTAAGCGCGACAAGTCTGAACAGCAAGCAGTCTTGCCTGTGATTCACCACATTGCTCAAATCGCTCAAAACATAAAAAAAGGAAAGAAAACACAGCAAGAGAATAGACTGAAAGCAATATGTGGTCACTTATATTGTAATAACTGATTTATGATCTATAATTTCGTTGTGACCCACACAACTAGCGCATTTTCATTTGTGTTATCTGTTATTCTGTAATTGATTTCGTTTAATGGATGGGTTTCTCGGTATCTGTTCTTGTTAATAACACGATATCTCGAAACTGGTTTCAACTATACTGTTTCTATATAACTATATATTTCTGTACGTGTTTCATAAGGATAATATTTTGTGAAGTAAAATAAATGTCAAAATCGTCGTGCACCAAATACATAATGATGAATTCGGGACGCCGTAATGGGTAACACGGCTCGGAAAGACAGCAGCACACATACAAAGGCGCAAAAGAATATTTCATAACGTGCTAGAAGTGTTCGCTGTTTCAGCGGAACATTGGATCTACACAGCACCTACTGATCTGTACGCCATAACCATGTTTACCAACGTAGCGTACGTATATTGCAATTACGACTGAGCCAACGTTTATCTTGTTCTGAGTTTCACAGACTCCGTATGACCACTCTCGTCAAGCTTAATGCATTTTTTTCATATAGGAACTCCGGAAGAAGTCGCATAACAGATCAATTACGTAGAATTCTCGAAGCCACATCGTACAAAACTACAGCCGTTGCAGCCGGCTCACCTACCCAGCTGCGAACTGTTCCGCCGCTGAGTGGCGACCAAGGCAGAGCGTCGAGCTGCCCCCTGGCGAAGTGCACGGGGCTAGTAGGTCGCGCTCACGACAGTGAGATGTCGCACTGTAATAAACGAAATAAATAAATAATAATGATAATTCGTGGCTTTACATCGCAAGGCAAACATGATCATGAGTGACGCCACAGTGGTCGATCAATGGGTTCGCTTTATCCATCTGAGGGTTAACTTCACATGCCCAGAAATCTCAGCACATGGTGGAAGATGACCTGTCTTATGCAACTTGTACCCTGCCACCAAACTGCCGGTGTTGAAAGGGGTAACATTTCCTTGAGTTAGAAGAACACAGAACCGTTCCTGAAACGCAAGTAAATGTTACCTCTAATTGCAGTACACCAGCTAGCTTGCACCCTTTTAATTTTCTCGTCAACTGCTGGTGTTCTCGGCCAGGATCGAACCCACAACCTTGGGTTCGGTTGGCGGACACGCTACCAACTGATCCACGAGGCCGCAAATGATGGAGTTGGAAGGGACGGTAGACGGCAGATATTGTCACGGTGATGTCAGCGAGGTTTGAAAAGCGCGCGTCCAAGGGAAGGTATAGAGTGTTTTCACATGACGTCAACGAACCCGTTTGGCCACTTGGCCGTTTGGTCACTTTTTCGGCGTAGCTGCCGGGCTTATCTATCATTTGCTCGAAAACAAAGCCTTTTAAATAGTGTTTTGAAATCCGGACGCGTCCGTACTTTTATCCCAAAGGCGCTTCGTCATTGTCGTTCTCACATTTTCTTTTATGAAAACTATGGTTGTCGCATCGAAAAATAGCGCAGTTTGTCATCTTGCGCTGCCGCTAGCACGAAAAGTGACCATCACTGGGAGGAGCTTCTGAGCATGGCACGTCACTGTCACGTCACAATGTGACGTTGGTGAGAGGAGGAGGAAACATTGGAGAGTCACGTGCAGTAGGCTGATGGCCGGCAAAAAGACTCTCCCGACGCTAGCAGCATGCATCGTCTCCGGCGGTTCATGTAAAATATTTCGCAAGAATGTTTTCTTGAATACGTATTTTTCAGTTCTCGCGCTATTGAACGAAGCTGACGACGATGACATTTTATCGCGCTATCTGTCGAGTTTATTCAACACTACGATGCGGCGTGTTGCTCACCGGCTCACTGTGTGAAAGGAGCCTGCTCCAGTGCTTTCTGCAACTTCGCGCAACCGTTGCTGGAACGAAGTTGCATCGTGTGAACCTGTGAATCGAACCTCCCGGTCACTATCATGGTTGTCACATACCTGGGCAGACGGCACGTCGGATAGTTCCCTTTGTGCCGGAAATACTGTGGGCACGGCGCCAATCTTTAGTCGCTTTCTTTTCAGAGGTATCCCAAAGCGGATCCGTAGAATGTCGCCTTCCAAATACGCATCGTCCGCAAAATGGGAAGAACAGACACGCAGGACATTAAGGCTTTTTTGTATACCAGGTTGTGCACTGGCGATTGCTGCCTCCCACCTTCGTTTCGTGTCGCTGTCCCTCGGCTCGTGAAACAGCACTTCTGGGTTAGCAACCGAAGTTTTTGCACAGCCAGGGACGTAACACCGTGCTCCCCGCGACATGATCACGTCGGAAGTCTCCGGATGTTTGGACAACAAAGCCTTCCGCTCAGCGCTGCACGGCCACGGCGCCAGGGATGCGACACTCCCATTGATCGCAATGGGGACGTTTTTCGGGCAGCAGCAGCGCCAAATACGACCCCAGTGGTTGCAAGACCAATTCTGCGCATTCGCTATGAGTTTGGATAGGGCGGCAGGTTCCGCACTCGTCCGAGGACGCTGTTTTTCATACTTATCCAAAATGGCGGAGCGCTCTCCGCATGGCTCTCCGGCTGCAGTTCTGTGCCGTTCATTAATTATTCTACTGGTTTACGAGACGGATGTCAGAAAGTGACAAACACAGATATTGGAACGGAAACACTGTATTCATCAAGCTTATTCATAAATATGCAAATATGATGTCCCTACATTTCTCGAAATCGCTGCATAGGCGTTGCAAAAAAGTGTAATTACATAGTTTACAAACCCATCATAGGGCAGCAAGTCTCATCTGGAGGAGGCATGCATCTTGACTTGCTCTCCAGTATCATGAAGCTTGGCTTTCAGGCGGTCTTTATATATTTGCAAGGTTCTTTGAAATGTCAATATGGATCTCCGTACGTACACAACGCTTCCGGGAAAGCAGCTTCGATGCTCTGCACCTCGAAGGACCTGAAAATAATCGATCAAATGTGAATCCTCCAATTCCGGTTTCCGCACGTACTACCTACCTTCGCAGAGATACGAGTATTCTTATTCTTACCAGTGCGATTTTGCTTGGCATATATCCGGAACTGGTGTCTATCACATCTGTGCAATACAAAATCGCATAACAGTTCACGCACCCACCCAGGCACATTCATCACAACTCATAATATTTCTACGGTTGCTTACTTTGAAAAATACAAGTTGATACAAAGTGCACACTAACGCACCAGCTTCCGCCTTCCACTGCTGCCACTCCAATGGTCAACGGTTCAAAGCTCGCGCCCAAAGTTTCGGATTGCTTGCTGGCGGTTGAAGGAATGTGACCACGTGACACACACTTCTAAATCGAAGAGAACGAGTTTACTCAAAGAAACGTAGGCTCGCACTTTGTTCGGTTGTTGTAGACGTACACCTATTAATTCGGGTTTTCTTTTCGTGATGAAGAAGTCTTGCGAAGTGATGGCGCCCCAATCGATACTACCGTGGCGACATATACTTGGCACGGCCGCGAAACTCTCGAAGTGGCCCTCCTTGTGACAGCGCCCCCTCACTCCTCCTCAGGAATAGGAAGGGACGTCACGCTGATGTCGTTGCTGCTGGAGCCTCCACAGCTGCGGAAGCAGCCCTGATCCTTAACATTCGTTTATTTAATATCTAAGCAGATTGTCGGCCGGTGCCCAACATAGTGATGTCCGTTTCATAGACGGGTTTCTCGGTTTCTTTCTATTGTCTCCACATATGGCCGCCAATAGACCTCTACCTGCTTGTAAACAAATGACGTCATAATGTTCGACAGCGCCACGAGTTTGGTAGAGTTGAGCTACGTTCAAAGCTAGTGGCGAACAAGGTCGCGCCCGAAAGCCACGGTCTTGAGGGGATTACGATGGTCTCTGAAAGGGACGCGACCTTCGGTCCTACTTTTCTTTCAATAGGAGGCAGCGAACAACTGCCCATTCCTGGAAACCAGCTCTCCCCTTCCGATCTGTTTCGGTTTCGGTCTGTCTACAAACGTCATGAGGACGTTTCTCGGGTAGAGGTTTATTCCGTTGGCTTCGGTACCACGTGGAGGGATGAAGAGGCTAAAGGTCAATGGGCCATTTGAGAAAAAGGCATCGACGCATGCGCGAGACGGTGGCGGGTCGTAGCAGGACTTTGCCGGACTTTGCGGGACGTGAAGCAGAATCTAGCATTCGACGTAGGCAACATGTCACTAAGCTTGGGGGAAGGACAAGAGGCAAATCACATCAAACAGCTCAGGGACATGTTGCCAACGTCAAAACCAGCGCGCTTGCATTTTACTTCTATGTGCTAGCATTCGAAGTAGGAAGCTGCAACAAACAGCACTGGCATGAATACCTGACTCGATCAGGGTCACTGATGTTTTCAAGTCTTGGAGCATGCTCTACAATCAGAAAACCGGAGCCTGTAGGCTAGATTCTAACCCTACAGTTCCTTTGCCTTTGGGCACGGGCCACACCCCCACCACACGACCCACGACAGTTATCCTCAACTTTGGCCTCATCTCTTTGTTGCACATTTTTTATCCTCAGCCTGGTACACAAGTGTTGCATATGACACGGCTTGTTCAACAGATATTGTTCATTTTCTGTGCTACTTACCCACATCTGAATTAATTCAGCCATACAAAGGCAATACGGACTTTTTCACTTTTGTTTCCCGAGGGCACATGCACATTATGACGCCTCAGACGATAGCACAATAAGACAGACAAAATAGCCTTTTCTCATCTATTGACACGGAACATTTACAGGCCTTTCTTTACCTGCTACCACGGTTCCCACCCTTTCAGTCTGCAAATACCGTGCAGAGGGGTGGGGAAGTAACCGCTCTACTCACGTGAAGGTTTCGGCATAGTTTCGAAATAACACTGTATAATAGAGTCGCGTGTCACACAAGCTGTTTCCATTTCACTGCAGTTTTGTTTTGCCATTAGTATGCAGGTTTTTTTTTTTTCATTAATATTTAATTAGTTCCCTGTTAGCCCCACGAAGCAACTTTGGGTATGAGTGGCGCACGGACGTGGACAGGTGGAGAGAGAACAGCAGGAAGGAGTGGGGGGGGGGGGGGGTTATGTCCTGGGCCGACTTCAGGGGCAACTATGCAGACATTTGTCTGGAAAGTCTTCGGAAATCCCAGGAAAACCTCAGACAGCACAGCCGGTGGTATAGGACTCGAACCCACCACTTCCCAGACTTCAGCAAGCATTGAAATGTGATGCCCATCATGGAGTAGTATAGGCATTTATGAATGAGACTCGTCCGTGACGAATTACAGAGCATGTTCGTTTTCCCACTTCAGACTTGGTTACACAGTGGTAACAAGTGCAACACAGTGGGCTTTGTATAGATAGTCGTTTGAATCAATACGATGTATACTTTTTTCTTTTTAACCAAAACTTGCTGCAGTCATTAGACGACAGACAACTGGGTGTCAGGCAGAAAACCAGTAGAAGTCGATGGTCAGGCCAGTACACGCCAAAAGGCGAGGCAAGCAAGAAGGCACGATTGGCTGGCTGGAATGTATAACGTGGCATTTTCATTAGCCCAGTCAATGTCATTTGCATTGTGCCCAGTGCTGTGTGAACTATCTCAAACTATATATGGGTTCTATGGGGAGCTGTTACCGCGCTGGGCCCTGCCACACCTCGCTCCTTTCTTTTTTTTCCCTGTCTTGTATTGGATAAAGTGGATTGTGAGGGACTGTATCAAACTGTATCAAATTCTTGAGACTTGAAAGCTGATAACTTGGTTTGGAGGGTTCTAATAATAGATTAGAGGTTGTCCATAGCTCCTTCGTATGGCTCAATGTAGCATTTGATTGGTCATTTCAGCTATCGCTCAATATTTGGCGACAATGATAAAAACAAAAACCTCAAGCCGTATATCTTATTCCGCCAGTTTTTACTCCGACTTCGCCAATTTCTGCACATTTTGTGTCCGGATTACACCTTTATCCGAACATCAAACGCAAAAGCCTCGAATATCCTAACTGTTCAAGTGAAATCCGAACAGGTGGCAGTCGCCCCTTTTTCCTGGAGTTGAAAACTGCCGGGCACAACTCCAATCATGCCAAGCTGCAGAAGGTCAAACAACACATCTTGTCCCAAACGTTGTCAAACTGTATAGTTAATTGTAATCCTAGCAGCACCGTTGTACACTGTCGGCTTCACATCTGAATGGCAACATATATGTTTATGTAGTTCCTCATCAGTGGCAGGCATAAAAAGTGGCAAACGCTTTGAAAAGTCGCACATTACTCTTATTTGGCAGCTCGCTGACATCAGTGTTGCAACTGTACCCCTCCATCGTAAGTGGAAATCACTTGCCAGTGAAAGGGCAGATCTGGGGCACGCAAGAAGCCCTATGTTTGCTGGCACAGAACACTGCTTATGATCTTCCTCGAGTGTGTGATGAAAGATTGAGTGTCCCAAGTGGATGATGTTGTTTCCTGGGACTACACGGTCCTGATTATTGAACCGAAATAGCTTTCCATGCCCATCGTAGATACGAAGAGAACAAGCTCACGCGCTACGCTCATACCAACCAGAGTGCCAACCACTTTATTTTGCAGGTTGGCCGCACGACAGTGTCGATCTTTTCTGAAGAAATGGCCCATTGTTTGAATATGGTATGATTATTCTGAGGTTCGAGCATGTGCTCAAACTCGTCGTTGTGTTTATCTCTCTCCAGAATACAAGCAGAATACAGAAGAAAACAAAGTCTGTGCCAGGTATTTTGAGGGTTATCACTCACAAAACGCAATGTGAAACAAATATTGGACCTTGTTTGTTTGTGTGTAAGGAAACAAAAGAGGAGAAATTGAACTCGTCTCCCGACTTGTTCTGCATATTCAACCTTGGACACTACTTATACATAAATACAGAGCGATTTTTTTCACTCTCACACACACACACACTCAGCAGCACCTCTAGAAGGGCTTAATAGTTTATTTTCTCGCTACACAGAAACATGTTTCATATATTACATCATACATAACAATAAATAAATTATACAGTTCTGTATAGAATTCTAACTACACATTCTATTTCGCTGGTTCTTGAAGTCACATGCACTCAAATCGAAGAAAATTTCCACCGTGAATGGATTATGTGCAGACTGATGCAGTTTCAACTGTTGTTGGCTAATGTAGTATGAAATTAAAGTAAGCTGTAGTAGTATTTTATGTAGCAATCTTACATTAATTTACATGATCCACAATGTAAAATACTTTGGCAGGACAGCATATGAACATGCATGAGATACGCATCAAACTTTGATCACATTAGTCAGCGAGAGGCAAGTTGCTCTGTTCAGAGGTGATGTTGGTCGACAGGTGAACGCTGAGAAGTTGACATGTTGTTATAGTAATAGCTTTCCATTGTGTTAGTCAAGTAAAAGTGGTAGCAATAGCACAGAATTTTTCTTTCTGCATTCCCATGCAAAGTCTGAAAATTTCCGGTGTGATAATGGCGAGAGTGCTGGACAATTCTCCTTGTGCAAACAGCATGAAGGGTACGTTCATATTAAAATTGCCTCTTATGAGTTATTGTATTTCTTACAAACTTTTTTTGCTCCAATATTTTAAAATGAGGCTTAAGGTAAATGAATACATTATTTCCCTAAAAATGAGGTGCCCAATAAGTGTGGCTTCACTCCAAGCAGTTCTCTAAAAACAATTTTCCATGTGTATAGCTCCTTCACCTCCTAACAAACTCTGTGAGGCTACAGGTGGCCAGAAAATATGCCAAACTTGTTTATCAACAGCACACACACAATGCCATGTTTGTAGCTGCCCCATATTTCCTCCCCATTCCACGTATGTCAAACCCTACAGCGCAAACATAGATGTGTTCAAGTACTCGTTTTTTGCCGGATGTTGTTGACGCATGGAATAGGCCGACACAGTATGTTGTAGATTCGGACGATTTTGCCACCTTTATGAACCATTTTAGCCATATGGGATAATATTTGCCATTAATATTGTAGAAGTGTATTGTATTGTACTTACACATGCCTTACAGTCGCGTCCTAAATTCCTGAGTTAATCTTGTGTCAGTGTGTGCTATGACTATTACCCCCCCCCCCCCTTTTTAACGGTCCTTACGGACTAACAGTATTGCAAATAAATAAATGTGGTCATGTTACTGTTCCTTTGACGGTGCTGCTACTTTTTCTTCGGTGTGAAGCAGCGTAAAGCTTTTACAGGATAAATTTGCAACAGGAAAAGATCCTACTAGCCAAGCCTCTTTTCATAAAAAGAGGGGGTGTGCCCTGATTTTGTTGTTTTTATTGGTTAACGAAATGTGCCATTAGTTGTTTCTCACTAATCAAGCAACAAATCAGAAGGGTCATGTGCCTTTGTAATCACAGACATGGAAGATGAATACTATCTGTGGCTTTTGTGGAAACAGGAAGGCATTAATACTTTGCCATACTTTTGCTCATTACGATATTAGATTTCATAATACTACTAGATGGCAATTAGGAAGAGAGGCCGCTGGGTACATGCGATCCATTCAGATGCAGAGGGTTCCCTACGTGAACTAAACACACCATTTCTATTGTCCCTTTCCTTCTACTTACTCAGAAGCTAGCATTGCAACAGCTATCGGGCAGGGTCTCCATGTAGAATCAGTACATCTAAAGATTGTCTTTAAAAGCTTTTGTGCCATTCTTATGTATATTGTATGTCTTTTGTAAGTTGAAAATGATCGCGGCTCAAAAATAATGTTTCAGCATAAAGTTAGCAATTTGGAGTCAAGTAAATTTTCATGCTACCAATACCTTCACCATATAATGCTACAGTCAGTCTCTATGGGCACAAACCACTCAGTCGTGGATGCACAAAGGAATGTTCCAGGCCTCATTAGGTGTTAGAGACTCAAATATGCCTGAACCCTGACAGCAACCCGGGGTCCCAGACTCGCCACCAACACTACTCGGCAAAAGGTCGGTATACGGTATACTCATCAGACAGAGCCAACAAAATACACCCAACCAACGGGTTGGTGAATCAGCCGACACTCTTGAGATGGCAAGACCTACCAGAGTTGACAAAATAGGTTCGTAAGAAGTAAGCACATATAGTCTATTGTTTTGTGGCAGTGAATATGTGCAAAATCATTCTCTTAATAATCATTTTCTGTCAGAAGGTCTGATCTGTGTCACGGACCCTTATTTCACCCCTTGTCTTCTACACGTGGAATAATGACTCTGAGAATGCATAGAAGGGAAAACTGAGGAAGGGAAAGTAAATGGCAGGCGGCGACTGTGTGTGAGACTGAGTGTCAAATTTGTGGACGGCAGTCAAAGAATGTGTCCTATTACGTACATAGTCACCACTGTATCTGGGTCACAAACATTGTGTATCATTTCACTGTCGTGTCTACTGGGGACACATTTCATCTCACTGGACTCCACAACTTTCTTCAAATGAGACATTTGCTTTAAATCTTGGAAAAATAACTTGATGCGACTCTAACTTGTCCATAACAAAAAAAGAAAAAGAAAGAAAGCGAGACTAGGGACAACAGGAAAAATGTCCATGACCAAGGTCTCAGCCACAGCTGAGGAATTTACTTGCGCAGACATCTGCTTTCCCAAAGCTGAACCGAAGGTCACAGAAGCCTCGTTGACACAGTTCATGGTAAACTGTTTATACAGCGTTTGGTGTGTGTGTCTCCTCTCCTCTGGCCCGCCTGTACGTGCTTACTTTAATTTCCATTGTGTCTATCTTGCTTGAAATTTAAGTGAGCACTGTTGACTTTGCTGTTATGTCCTATATATCAGCCTTCCACCTATCTCTGTTCTTGTGAAAAGGTTTGTCGATGATTTATTATTACTGTCACAGGATAAAAGCATTATCTACGATTGTGAATGTCTATTAGGTCTTCCGCACTTGAGCCATCTTTTACTGCTCGAGCTCTCTACAAACGCTATCCTCATTTCCTCGATGCTCTTGTTGCATCCTTCACTATGTTGAAGTTACTGTAAATTCGATTTGTAAAAACTTGCACAATAAGGCACAACAAAATGAAACCCCTGATCTTTTGAAGCCGATTCGGGCTTCATCATCTGAGTTTCTGATATAGAAGCTCGAATAGGCTTCAAAACATCACTGGTTTTAATTTGTTTTGTAGCCGGTGCAAGTTTTTACAGCTCGAGCACAGATGTCTACTGCCGGACGTTAGACTGTCTTCAGTTACTGTAAGCTGAACCTGAACCTCATCTTGCCGGCTATTGGTTGTCACTAAAACCCTGTTAAATAGGGAGTAATCTGGGCTTACGTCCAAACAACCTCATGCCTACGTCAATTTCATGGTTCTGTAAGCTAGTTACCCTGATCAAGTGTTACCTCACAGCCTAAAACGATCAGAGGCAAAATGGCTTGCAAGGACCCAAGTGACAAGTCAGTTAAATGAACTAGTACTGTAATTCCCTACATTACAAAACTTTATGGCAATGGCTAGTAAGCTTGACATTAACCTTGTTTGAAAACAAAATTTCTGACTTGATATGTTTACACCATTTGGAAAAGTTACAAGTTCATTATGTGTCAATCAAATAGTCTGTACAAGCTGCCATTGGTCTGTGGGTTGTGTTACATTGGCCAAAGCAAGAGATGTTTAAATGACCGCACACAAAAGCAAGCTTTACATGTAAAAAATAATGATCACGCTTCTAAAGTGGTAACACACTTGGATGATTGCAAGAGCTACATTCCCTTGTGGCATGAGACAATGGTGAAGGCCAGAGAGGCTGACTAGAATAGGCTTTTGAGCATGCTTTTGAGGGAGACTTTCTCTCCTCTTGTGGGAACTCTGTCAGCAAGTCTTCTGTGACCTTTGGTCCAGCTGTGGGGGAGATAATGGCTTTCCCTTTCTGGCCCACTTGGATTCTTCCATTCTGTGTAAATTTCTCATCTGTCAAATCAACTTCTCAGTTGCATTTCAGACCTTGTTTGTGTACATTTTCCTTGCCGTCCCTAATCTTAGAATTTTTCGTTATGGACCTATGTCATCAGCTCACTTGTGCATTGTACTGTACCTGACTTTGTAGGATTATAGCTCTTACATTTTAAATTCATATCTCTCTTTTCCGGGCACAAGGATAGTACTTGCAAAAGCTGCACTTTTATTTGACATCCATTCATTTGTCCTTTACCCAGAAATGTGCGCTACACTGGTTGACAGTTAGAATCACAAAGTACTTCCTTGCCGCATGAACCTCCTGCATACTTTCTAGTATAGGATGTACTGACTGCCATTTTTCAAGTGGAAAGGTGGTCTCATTCTAGAGTAATCAGGAATGTGTATATAATGATTTTTGAATGTGCAGCAATGGTATCAAACAACGACTGCAAACAAGGTTTGTTCATGGGTAGTGTCAGAAAGTCCTGTCGTAGTACATAAAAAGCCATATATTATTTGCTTTTATGCCAACAGGAGGGACTGCATGTTGTGCAAGGTGTCATCTGCGGGCGGCATCTGTATGCTGTGGTCCGTCTGTGTCTTTCTGCTAGCACAGCAAATTCAAGATTTTCATCATAGATGCATGCCACCAATTTTTTCTCTTTTTTTTCTTTTCTCTTTTTTCATAGTTGCGTGCAGACATAAAGTGTGTGATTTTAGCCACATAGCCTAGAGGCAGCAGACAAGCAACAACCAAGTAGTAGACAGACAAGTCTGAGCCTTGTCTCTCTACTTCTTTGTTGCTTGACAATTTGCATACTTAAGGTTCCGTCACCCAATTCAAAATACTGCTTGCGACATTTTAGAGAGCATTCTAGCACCTGCATCACATGAACACCACTGCATTGTTGTTGTCACATGCATGCTTACCTTGCTGCAAAGTTGCACAACAAAGAATGTTGTGCTAGTCTTCCCCTCATTTTTTTTCCACCACCCCCAAGCTACCACACTCATGTAAAAAATGCAGAATGATAGTAATGTTAATTTGCCTTGGTATTACTGAATTGTAACACCTCACAGCTACTTGAATAGCGGAATAGCTCAGCACAGCATGAAAAGATGGACGATCACATATCTCAGCTGCACATTTAAGAGGGCTCCGTCACATTCCTGAACAAACACAATTTTGTTTATCTTCGATGACAACTGAGGAACCAAATTAGCCTACTTTAGATAATCCAATGACAGACTGCACAGCAATGCATGTAGGGCCATGATTGGATGTCACAAGGCAATTTTCAGATTGGTCAAGAGGTGGCACACAGGATATGTGATTCATGTTATTTGGTGACTGGACAAACAAGGGAACATAGGTCAGCAATCCTGCTTTCACATGTGTGTCAATTATTTTTTGTTGTTGTTGACGGATATGCATTGGCAGTACATCTATTATAACACGCAATACCTAATTTTCTATAAAAAAAAAAGAGAAAGGATGAACAAACATCTTTGGATGTTGATAGGGTGCTCCCTATCCAAAACACCTATCCAAAAGTTCAGTTGTTTGTCTCAGATAACACATATGTTTTGCCTCACCTTAAAGAGAGTGTTACCTTTTCGTGTGTCTTCTGTGCTGCAATTATTTTTTCGGTCCAAGCGCGTCACAAGGGAATGTGGCCATCATTTTGCACTTGTTAGCGGCACTGAACAATGACCAATATCATGCTCTTTGGTGACTCCAGGGTGAAAATGCAAGATGTGTCACAAGACCAGCGTATTCTTTCCAAAGGTTCCTTCTGGGTTGCTTGTAAATTGTCTGCAATGGTCACGAGCCCCCACTAGTAGGATTCACCTGGTAGCATCGGTTGTACACCCCGGTATCGAAGCCCACGATGCTATCTGGTGACTGTAGTGACTGTACGTACAGGGGGTTCACATTGGTTGTATCGAAGTGGGTACTGTCATATGCTGATGTGTTCTGAAATACACAGTGGTAATATTTCATGATGCACACGTTATGCAAGACATAAGCACTGAAACACTGTTAAAAAGGTATTCCACAATGATTCTGTCCAGATTTTCATGTTGAAACTGTTCAGCAAATTTTGCAGTCATTGTACAAAGAGTATGCACACTGGGTGAGAACTCTATACTGTCTATATCACGTGCAGCCCATTGGCACCAAGCTGTCTAAAATCTCATCAGCACCTAACAGCGGCATAGCGAGAAAAATATTTCAGGAGGGGTTCTACAGAGACCTTACACGGGAGAAGAGGATTCCACCCTTGTTTCCCTCTCCCAAATGCACTACCAAATGTACCCCCCAAATCCCCCTTCTGGCTATGCATGCCACTGGCTCCTAACGCTGCTAGAAAATTGGAGAACAAGCATCTCCAAAAAGCCCACAGTGCATTAGGCTCACTTGAAGAAGACAGGAATGATGAAGGAAACATGATCCCTATTCCTTCTTTAAGTTATGATGCCCATTTGTAAGAGAAATGTTTCGTTCATTGACAACGTGGTGCCTGTATTGGGTTGTTCAGCTATATCCAAGTAGAGCACCAGAGAAGAAGATGCATGCATCCCATATGCCAACTGGAGGGAGATCCTTACTTTGTTCTGATGATGCTGTTTCTGCCCAATGACTGATTATGCTACAGTCAGACACAATAAAAGTTTTCCAATAGACTGCAAATATGAAGGCAGCCTGCAAGGTGCCTGCTAAAACCTCCACACCACATCGTGACTGCAACAATCACAGTCACAGCACGCAGACAAACAACACTGAACTAAAGTGCAGAATTGGGGTGGAACACTGAGATTGAGACAGCTTATGATAAACAATGCTTATTGTAATACCGACTTCATACGGAGAATTCTAGCTATATTACATATGTCCGTTGCACAATGCCTCATGCAAGAAGTGAATTTTCAAATACTTTTTTATTCTGGGATTTGTTTGACCTGCAATGCTTATTCATAAATGGAGAGAACTGCACTGTTCTTATCAGCACTCTCAAATCACAGTGTTTATATGATTTTTAAGAAAAAGCACACGCCGTAATGTTCAAGCAAGTGAGGTATTGTTCACGAGGGTCTGAGAAAACAAGTGTAGAGAAATGCACCTGCAGAGTTTTAGACCCCTTCTTAAAGGAACCACGAAATGATTTTTTTCTCATTTTTCTTTGACAGAAGAGATGTTTCTGAACACAAAACCAAAGACTTATGTTCTGCAAGTGAATGTTTTTCTCAGGAGGAAATGTACATTGAGTACTGAAATGGTACGGAGCTGATAAACATGGTGACGCATCATGTCGAGTGGCAGCTGGGCCGCCGTACAGAGAAAACTGACCCTGTTAATACTGTGCCTGATTATGCCACCCGCATCATCATCGCTCGCAGAAAAGTCAATTAATTTGTGCAACACTCCTCTCAGCGAGCTGTGTGCATACCAAACATTAGGAGGCACCCTGGACCATGCGTGTAGTAGTCAAGAGGCAAGAGAAGGAACACAAGAGGGGAGGAGGAATGTGGAGGAGAGGTTCGGATGGATGCGATTTCAACTGCACATGGTTAAAAAGTGGCATGCTTTAATCTGGAAAAAATTCTGATGTATGAGTTCCTCAACAAGAAGAACGGTTTTCAGCACAAAATGTTAGGGGTGTTCAGGAAACGTCATAGTTCCATTAAAGCAGGAGGACTCATGCATCACGCATAACAGGAAAATATAAGCAAAGAGTGACTTAATAAAGGGAAGAACTTACTTGTGAAAATGGTGCGGCAAAAGCATGCATCAAGTCTGGCATGAAAGGGACAGCCGAGGAGGAGGAACATGCTCGGGGAGTACAAGAGGGAAAGTTAGCACAGAAGGAAAATTAAAGTGACTAACTAACACTAGTATGCACCACGACATTACTCTTCCTTCCTCCCATACTCCAAACTGACATTGTCTATTACTATGTCTTTAGACATCCCATACTTTTTGGTGCACAATAAATGTGTTTGTCAGTGAAGACCTAGTATACCATAATTTCACACGTATAAGCCTATAAGCCGCAGGACCCCTTTTTAGGAACGTTTGAAAATCTTCGGACAGACAAGCCGCACACGCAGATAAGCTGCGGGCAATACGACACGACTCATTTGTGCAACAAAAAAGATCATAGAGAAGGTCATAAACCCTGTGGTCCATACTCCAGGGTCAGCATGGTGTACAACAAGGGAGGTCAGTTCTAGTGCTCTACCAAGATTGGATTGTGCCCTTGTTGTGTGTTTTTCATGGATCGACAGGTTAGTGGCGTTCAGAAGACATGAATCACTGTCACTACTTTCGTTAAACTGCTGCGGGAGGGAACCAGGAATGTCAGTCAATCCAATGTGGATGCTCCCCTGTTACACATTGTTCGTGCATTGGCAGTGTGGCGCTGTTCCAGAGTCACTATTAGCCCTTTCGTTAAAAACAGCGCATGAGGAAAGTACCAGGGAAAAATAGTCATCAGATAAGCCGCACCCGTGGATAAGCCGCAGAGCGCCCGTGAGAAAAAAAAATCGCGCATAAGCCACGGCTAATGCGCATGAAATTACAGTAGTGATATGGCCCACGTGGAACCTTTGCCATGACTCATGGATATTTTGTTTCTGAGGCACTAAACCAGCATTAGTTACTCAAAGTTTCAAGTTTGACAGGATTGAAGAGCGAAACGTGTAAAGAAAAAAATATGAGACTAATGCACAGTCACTATCAAGTCAAGAGCACACTATCGCTTCTTGTGTCCTGGAAAAAGATTAAAAGAAAACAGAAAATGCAACCCAAGATAAGGGCAGTTCCAACAGAGTCACCCGATACATTTGTTGTTGTTTTGTTTCCGCAAGGTAAGGCTCACCTTCGACGCATGGGGTGGCACTGTGCTCCTTCACTCTCTCACATTGGGGGTGAAGGAAAGACGCGTCTCCATAGATGCGCAATGAACAAAATAAGGAATAAAAAAAGATGTTCCTTCATGAGTTTTTTGCAGATGATCTATCGAACGGATTTTTGTTCTGAAAATGGCTCCGGTATCAGGTGACTGAAGGGACCAGATGTTGGGACAACTTCGTAGCTTTTATAATTAAAAAGTTCATTATTAAAAGTTAATTAAGACATTGCCTTAGGAGTTTGCTAATGCCCTCCAAAGGGGTGCCCCTCAGCATATGCTATATGCAATTGATTTCATCTCGGAAAAAATGATATATATATATTTTTAAAAAATATGTTCGCATTTAGCTGGGACACCCTGTATTCTGTATGTGCTTTTCACCATGCCACTTCCACCATACTGTCAAACCAGGTATTGTAGAATGTCATTTTTTACCTGTTTCCCAACCTCAACTATTCTTGTCACATCTTGCAGGGAAGTAATGGTTACTAACTTTTTTATTCCCTTGCAGTTTTAAAATAGTGTCACAGGGTTATGCAGTCATCCAAAACTTTCCATACAAATAAAATATTTTTGTCGTGTATGTTAAAGACAAAAAAGAGACAGCAGAAAAGAAAGAGTGCTGGGTGAAGCACAAGGAGTGTACAGGCAACATTCTTCCCTGAATGCACCTTACACAGCAAGGGGACGTACAAGGCAAATGGGACTTCTACCCAAAGAAACTATGCACAATCATCTTGTTGTACAGACGATAGCTTTTGACAGAGTTGCTCCACAAAGGCTTTGTAATTTAATTCATCATGAAAAATCGTGCAAAAATTTGGTTGTGACAATTACTATACAAGACACAAACTGGAGGTGGAGGAACTGAACGTAGTATCTGGAAACCTAGAACTAAAGCTTAGAACCTAGAACGTATACCACCCTCGCCAGATAGAGAAAGCAAAAGTTACCTCAATACACAAAGGTGGTGAAAATAATTCTTAAACTTAAACTAAATAATTCTTAAACTAACTGCAGGTCCATATCAATATCACATGTGTTTTCTAAAGGGCTAGAGGAAATCATTCTCATGAGATTTGAAAAAGTTTTGCAACACACTCGCTTATCACAAACTCACAGTTTGGCGTTAGACAAGGCAGGTTCACAGAGCCCACTTTACTTACACAAACAAGAGATAATACTAAGGAACTCTCAAAACAAATTATTGACTCTTGATCTTTTTGTGAACTTTAGGAAAGCTTTTTATTTGCTAATAAACCATAGCATACTTTTCAATAAGCTTTCCTGTTACAGTGCATGAGGTACTCCATTGGATCTGTTAATGTCATGTCAACAGCATCGCTCTCAATGCGTTGTAGTTAATAATCATACATCTAGTGCTGTATCAGATAAGTCTGGTGTTCTCCAGGGCGGTATCCTAGGAACATTTCTCTTCAACATATATCACCTGACACTGCTGGACTTATTATGGGTGTAACCCTCCTTTAGTTAATCTTAATAAACGGTCCAACGATAATGTCCTAAAAATCAATGCAAATGAAAGTAAAGCTATAAGATTTTATTATAGAAATAAAAAAGTTGTTGAAGATCAGCCACTTGAGATTGGGAGATCAATGACTGATCTTGCAGACATGTGTAAATTCTGGGTGCATACTTTGCACATGCAACTGTCTTGTTGGAATGTCTGGTTGTCCACTTCAGTTTGTAAACAAGAGGGCGCATCTGCATGTTGCAGACGTCGCTGGTGGGCGGAAGTGAGTAGGAAACAGCATAGTGTGTACGGCGTACTTGGCCAATCTGTACCGTGTAGCACATCCAATAGCTACACCACTTTGTGGCGTGCCTTTAATAATGACCGAAAACACCCAGTGACTCAATGATCGAGCAATTTTTGGCCACGAAGCAGGGTAGCTGCAGCACCACCGCATTGCTATGACGCCACGCACTGAAGTGAGTCTATAATATGTAATACGTTACCTCACATCACAGGACTGATAGGAGTCGGACTAGTGGTTGTCAAGTACTATTACCAAAGGCTATCAAGTTACTGATCTGCAATAGTCTTTTCTATTCACACTTGTGCTACTGTCATTTAGTTTGGGGTAGTACAACTGCTACAAATATGGAATGACTAACTTTAATGCAAAGAAAGGTTCTTCGCTGCATTGCAAATGCTATCTGCATATACCCGACCACTTTTTGATGACTTAAGCGCTTGTAGACTTGTATGGGAATGGGACCTTTGTGACTTTCTTTTTGTAAGGAAATTACATTTTGCAAATTATGTGTCTATTTCATGTGTTTAATATTTAGCAAATACAAGTAGACAACATACAACATATCATATGCAACACAAATCTAATTAGAATATATAGAATACATTCAGGACTGAATATGGAAAGCAAATGTTAGATGATAATGTTCCTCACATCTTAAATACTTATTTTTATTATAGGTCACCATCGTCCCTTATGTTGTGAAGCGCAATAAAATTTTTGTTTGTGGAAGTGTCAAACTAGGTGCGTCGATTGTGACTTTAGCGTTGTGCTGTATGACTCTGTGGCCGTAATTAAGACCTGTATCTAATCACAGTTGCACACTTTTTTACATTTGCTCGCTCCTACCCTGGTATGAGGGGATACAGATGTTATCAAGCCGCTTTATGCAACTTTTTTTCTGTACTTCCTTTATCCCTTGGAAATAAAAAATCACAAAAGAATGCCTAACATGCATACAAGGGTCCTGTCATTAGCAAACTGCAATTCAGGCCTAAAAATACTTTGCCCCAGTCTCATGAACTAAAAGTGAACCACTTGTATGGTGAGAATGATTCCCTGCTAGCTTTAAAGATTGGAATTGAGTCCTAGGGTTGATGGCATGGCATGGACAGCCGTGCAAAGAAAGGGAATGCATACAACAGTCAAAGGCAAACGGCGGCATCAAGGATGCCTTTTCTGTGCACTTCATAGTAAAACTACTGGCATGGCAAACATTTATCCTTGACCCAACAGCTATACTGCAGACAAGTTCCCCTCACTCGTGGATCCAGGGGGTTGAGCCATCGCTCCCCCTCTCCAACACACCAAAGCATTAGGGTTACTCATCTTAAATAAAAGCAATAAAACAGTCCTTAACCTACATAAAAGGACAAAGAGACGAGACAACACTGCATTGTGTTTAAACTACATAAGATCAAACATACGCAGAAGGCAACATTTCCTTGAGCTTGAGGAGGGACGAGGATGGAACAGCAACAAGACAGGATGAGGCTCAGACCAGCAATAACAATTTTATTGATCCAATGTGGCCTTCTGCATCTGCACACCAGCTCGCTTGCCCCCTTGTGTTATGTTCATCAAACATACATTTTATCGTAGATAGACAAGTTACCCGCCAAAAAGAACTTGTTACGAGTTAAGTTACTGTGTGAAAATGTAACTAAGTTAATAACAAAGTTCTTCAGCCTGAAATGTAACTCGCAGTTACGGAGTTACTTAAAAAAAAGAACGAGTTACTTCCAAGTTACTTCGGACACAAAATAGCACTACACAGGTGTAGCGCACGTGAGCGGTTGAGTTAGACCTTGAGTTGCTTACGGAGGAGTGCAACATGCTTAGATCGTTTTCGTTTATGTCCCACAATTCGAACGCTTTGCATCTTGCTCCCTATGTGCGCACAATGGTTCAGCTTCATTTCAATGGCAACGGTTCTTACTCCCTGAATAGAATACTGTCATTGAATTGTCGTTGATTGAATATCACGTTTTATGGCATAAAATGGCATGAAAGGACCGGAGAGAAAGCAAGTAAATATGTGGACGTGAATGAAAGTAACTTGGAACTTAGCTTAAGTTACGTTGGCAAAGTTACCTGAAAAAGAAACGAGTTCCTCTGAAAGTTACCACGGCGTAAAAGTACCGAGTATAGTTACAAGTTACCAAAAAAAGGAACTTAGTTACTTGTAACTCGTTACCTCGAACTCTTCATTTTATGTAGCTTAGGTACTGCTTTATCGGTTTTAAAATGGGCTGGTACCTACATTCCCAAATTGCCACCGTGTTCCAACATATTAGGTTACCCTCCCCTCGCTACATGCTTTGACAAAGAAACCCCATTCCAAAGCGAGGATCTGGATTCGCCCCTGGTCCCACTGCAAATTAAAAGCCTGAATCCAGTTTGGCATGACCACAAACTTTTGATGATGTGGCACAGCAGCTGTAAAGTCTTCTTTATCAAAACCACACGTAAAATGCCTCAATATTTAAATGTCACTTCCCTCACTTTTGTTTTCTCAAAATTTTAGAAAACAGAGAGGAGAAGTTCATCTCCAAATTTCCAATAAAAAATGCACGTACTGAGCAATTTTAGTTCTATAAACAGTTGGTGGCACCTGGTAAATGTAGTCCGAGTCTGTCTTGAGTGAGGAACAGGAAAGTTGGTGTGGGAGGCTGACATCATCCTCCTCCACAGCATCATCAGTCTGTGCCTTGTATGAGAACAGGATACTGGGCTGCGAAATGCTGAAAAAGAAAAAAAAAACGTCGAGATTATTATAAGATGCTGTCTTGTGACCCACATACTGCTCACCTAAAGAAATCTGCCAAGAATGTCTTGTACACAAGTGGTGTGAACGCGGTGAAGTAGATGTAGCTGGTGACATCCACCATGCTGCGGAAGAATCCAAGAGCTCTTAACTCCCTTTGGGCAAACTACTAACAGATAATCTGCCTGAGCAGATGGGTATATTTTTGTACAATGATACTGTAACTGAAGGAATGGCTAGAGAGCAAGTGAGTTGGTGAAGTAAAAAAAAACCGGTCCAAGAACAGGAAGGATGCAGGTAGAAGGGGAAAGAAAGAACTAGCCAAAGAGGAGAAGCTAGTATTCTTCCCTTTTCATTTGGCATTCATGGCTGAATGCCACAGACAATGTACCTATGCCAAAATCATCTCAACGAATGGAACAAACATCAAGGTATAATGAATTCAAACAACTCAGGGAAAAGAGGTGCTGACGCAAGGAATTTAATACCCCTGCCACACGGGCAGTCTTCAACGATCATTGAACACGCGTGTGGAGCCACCAAGCGTGTAACGTGTCAACTTTGCAAAAAGCATTGGATCCCATGCTCCCTGACAGGTTGACACGTTACACCCTACATGGCGCTACGCGCATGTTCAATGACCTTTGGTTTCAATGATGGTTGAGGCCTGCCCGTGTGGCAGGGATATTACTTGGGTCTTCTTATCTCCGGTCAGATATGCTAACCACAGATATGTCTGTGATGTCCCCAATTGTGGTCAGCCTCGGCCAATTCTCGTTGTTTACATCAAGGTATAATTCACTTCTGAGCACAAGACGCAAAAACAGTCGGAAACATTCGGAGATGGGGATCTGCCAGTAGCCACTGTGAACGTATAGCAAAGCAAATATTTGGAACTTTGGAGCAGCATGAGAGGTCATCATTGTATGGCACCAAATATGCATCTTTGTTTGTTAGTGTTTCGTTTACCCTGCAAAAGTTTATGCAGAATTGCCAGAATCTGTTTGAGGGCCAGAGGCGATGAAAAGGGGTTGGATAATAGGTGAGCCACACCTCTTTCGAGCACGAAGGAAACGTGCGTTTGAATAACGCTTCATTCTTAGGACGATTCTCGATATGGTCAGAGTGGATAGGAGGAGTGCTTCCAATGTGCGTGCCAGTTTAGACAGTCAGAGAGGGCCAACTGAGAACATGCTAATGGTGGCTATTCATATTCACTGTGGGACAAACTGGGTTCTAAAGATATGCCGAGAACCCAGACAACCAGTTTGCCTGAAGACACAGTGAGTCGAGTGGTTCCCTTAAGACCGTAGTCTACAGTGAACAGTATTGGCCGGTTATGTCTGGGCAGTCCAAAGGTGAATAAAGCAAAGTCGGCTAAGCATCGGGATCAAGCTTACATCTTGAATATACAGATACACAATGGCAATAGGGTCATTGGACAAGAACGAGTACTGGGAAGCCCATCAGGAGAAGTTTGACTTCCACAATCAATCACAGCACTAGTACTGGATAGAAAGCTGTCGCCGAGAGTCACTTCAGGCCAGTTCTATCGAATTTCAAACAAGCAAGGAACCTTAGGATCTCCATTTGACTGAAAAAAAAATATAGACTTTGGTCAATGATGAAAAACTTATCCAGTTTCACCTTTGAGGGCAAAGCCATTTGCAAGGAAGAAGGGGTGAAATTATTGGGGTCATTTGTGACCAATTGTCGCAGACGACTTTGCAGATTTCCCTGTAGCTAACGGCGCGTAGCAGAATACCTCACCTTTTACTCTGTAACGTACACTTGGTAGATGACCGTCCAATTTTCTGAAAAGTCAAAATCAAACACCACATTGCCAGGCTTCACTGCACATTTTTCTTTGCGTATGGCTTCTCGCTGGACCTTTCTGACACAGTTATGAGTGATGCAGGATCCGACCCAATTCCGCAAGACCTCGATGAAGTCACTTATAAGCAACGTGCGATTCACCAATCGTCCCGACTCCATGTTGCATGTGGCTCCTGTGAGATTTTGTCACAGACACACATGCTGATGATGCTGCACACTGATAACTCGCTTTCACTGTTGTTTATTACAGCTGCTGTTGTCAACTCAAACTTTGCACAATACGAACACACACACTCTTCTCTGCGAGGGCTGATGCTCACCTGTTTCAGATGAAGAAAATAAAATTGGCTCAAGCTAAGACTTATGTCCAGATATTTGTTTTTTAACTTCACGTACGCTTCACAGATTGAACACGTCATGAACCTTTTCACCTTTGCGACTTTGTTACCACCTTCCTTTACTTGCACTACGTCTCTTGAGCTCGGACTCTGGACAGAGCGCTCCAGTTCATCAACTCTTTAGAAACTCAATGCCGAGTTCAAGTCCTCTTGATTTAATAATATCTTAAGCAGGGGTCAGGCATCACCCACACGTTTCTCCGAAACTGATTTCTTCGCTTTTGGAACCATGTACCATGTCACTTCAGGGATAAATTCCTGTATATTGCGCTCGGACATGGATGCTGGGAGCAGCATAAGAATCTAACATCTTTCTTGCAGGGACTTACTTGTGTGCTACGGCACTGGCAAATTTTGTATCGATGAAGTGGATGTACCAGGAAGAGAAACTTCAAAGGCAGTCTTGATCTGTCGCCGGGTTCTAACATTCAGGGTCTGATTAATTTCAGAGTGCTTCCTTGCTCCATATGACGCTGACAACTTCTTGCGCTTTCTGGTAGGAGTCACACTGATTTTTTTAGACGTTGTCAGGATATTTATGCCATCGATCACTTATCTTCTGAGAGAATGGCACATCGTCAGCACTGCCTTCTGAAGAAGTGGGCATGGAGGGCTCCTCTGCCAGTATTAGTTTTCTCAGATACACAAAACAATGCAGCAGAGCATATCTGATTCGTTGACATCCTTGGCCCATTCAGCACCAAGCCTAGTGCTGCACCCACTCCAATAGCGGAAACACATCTGAAGTCCTTCGTGCGCAGCATTTTGTTCTTGTGCTTGTGGAAATAGTCCGTGCAATAAAAATATGTGATTGCCACTGTGCACTGAAGACATTGCGGACATTGTGCATGTGCATATGAAATGCGCACATGGTACAAAGAAACGAATTGAGACGGATGGCAGTAACACAACGAAATCACAGTCCTCAGAGCTGAAGTGAACACACTGACTGACGCGACCGCAAAGACGGTCGATGGCCAAAAATTGGTTATGACGTGTCCCTGTGTCTTCTTGGGAGATATACGACAGGACATCAGGCTCACCAGATGCATACCTCCCACATAGTGATCACGTTAAAATCAGCAAGACAACAGGCGCTGTTGAAAACACCAACCGTCTCGGCTGTACAGCTCTTTTCCTAGGAGGACCGATATCATATCCTCCCACAATTACTCCCTTTTTATAAATTTGTATTAAACAATGTTTTTCCACTGCGAAGTATGACATGCTGTAATGGATATCATGCATTGTTTTGAGAGGCGACACACCGATGATTGAGGGAGCACACCGGAGTTCTGTTGAAAAATTGCTGACTCGGCTGTGGTCAAGAACGAATGCCAATTGTGATTCCAGATATCGCACAAGGATTGTCCTACAAAATATCAAAAACTGGTGGCTTATATTTAGTGGCAATACAAGTGCCCAAAGTATGCTAATTCTGCGACATGTCTTTCCAAAAATAAAAATAAAAATACTATTTCCGTGTGCACAAGAGACCTTTGAATGGCGATGACACCCAATAATTTCGCCCCCTCTCCCTTGTCAATTACTTTGCCCTCAAAGGTGAAACTGGGTGACTCATTTCATCATTGACCAAACTCTATCCAATATACAGGGTGTCCCAGAAAATGTGTCATTGAATTATAATAAAAAAACTACACCACCTAGAGTCATGCGGTCAACGGCATTTGTTCTTACTGGGTTTTTGCCACCTCCTCATGTGAATGTCGTGTAACGTAAGTTTAATTATGTAAATTTTTGCGAACTGAACTCGGAAATTTGCCTAGTAAATGTCACTTTTTTACCCCACCAATGTGAAGAGCGTGTCTAATTTACTCAAATTAATGATAATTGACAGGGATATTCAGGAGCTATCCCATCGGAAAAAATAGCCGAACATCATGCTCTACGGAGGACGCACAGAATAGCGCACGATGAATTTTTCAGCGCAATCTTTGTCAGTCCGACGAAAAGAGGTTGGAAACCCAGCCCACCCCGGCATCGCAAAAAGAGATAACGCAGGCATGGCTTATCACGTCTGACTTTCGCTGGGATAATGCTTTCCATCTCCCAATTTTAGGAACTGTTACTTTTTCTACTATCACTCTTTGGGCTTGGTTCGGAACCTCCTTTCGTCACACTGCGAGCGATTGCGCTCAAAAGACATCACGCGTTATGGTCCGGTGCTCCGAAAAGCATGATATTCGGCTATTTTTTCCGACGGGATAGCTCGTGAATATCACTGTCAATTATCATGAATTGGAGTGAATTCGGCACGCTCTTCATATTGGTGGGGTAAAAAAGTGACCTTCCCTTGGCAAATTTCTGAGTTCAGTTCGCAAATATTTGCATAATTAAACTTGGGGTACATGACATTAACTTTACAAGGTGGCAAAAACCTATAAGAACAAATGCTGTTGACCGGCTGATTCTAGGTGGCGTAGTTTTTTTATTATAATTCAATGACACGTTTTCTGGGGACACCCTGTATATATATATATATATATACTTTTTTTTTTCTTCTTCTTCAATGGAATCGGTGATCTTAAGATTCCTTGCTTGTTCGAAATTTGGTGGAACTAGCTTTCAAAGAGACACCTTGAAAGTACCACGAGAACGTGCATAGAGTTATAAATCGAGACATTAGAGCAGTGATGGGCACAGTACCTTAAAATTGTATTTACAGTAATCTACCAAGCACCTGCCATCATTAGCACTTTAAATACATTAAAGGGTACCAAAATGGAAATGTACTAAGTGAAAGAGTAAAAAAAAGAACACGGTAGAAGTTGCGTTTACATGCACACAGGCAATCAGTTCTACAAATGGAAACTACTACTGTTTCTAGACTTCTACATTAGCCCAGTGTGCAGTGTTCTCATACTAGTCTCTGGTACCAATATGAACCTAAAAGGCACACTTTAAGGAAAAAAAGAGACACAGGCCACCAGAGACTATGGATTTTTGAGCATTTCCTGACGCTCCTGACATATGATATGCATTTCAAAACAAAAATGTAGAGAAGAATCAGAAGCATAATGCACAACTTCCTTTTTTCTGTGGCCTTGTTGTCTGCATTGAACAATAAACCTATGCCACCAAGAGTGTGTGTTAAGACGAGTGAGAAGAGTGAGTGACGAGTTAACTCTTGAGTGAGTTAAGACGGTCAGTCTTGGTCACTTGGCCAGTACTGTGACTCGTATCGGTATGGAAAGGACGTTCGGCATGTCGGGAGTGAAACGTAAGCGTACGGAGCTCACAGCCGGGCTCTGAGGAGATATCTGAGCCGCTGCCCATTAATGCGAAGGACACAGGTGAAGCACTCAGAGTGGCTCTTCGGTTCTTCGAGCAACACAAGGACGCCCAGAATGTATTTGCCATGCCAATGCAATTGAGTCGGCGGAAAGGCTGCACACTGACAGCATTTCTAAGCAGACACTTTTGACGGCTTTCTTTCGTCAATAACTTGTAAATAGAGTGTAAGGTTGTAAATACTTAATAAATTGTGTCAGTAAATAAAATAAATCGCAATGAAATACCGTGCCTGCAATGTCCTGCGCCTTCAATAAACTAGACAGTGCCAAACAGACTTCTTTTTATGAAGGGCTTACGTGGATCATCATCCATGTTCGTCGTTAATATGAAAATTCGCTTTATGACAAAAATCTGCGGAACGGCCGTGGTCATATTAACGAGGGTTGACTGTACACTACACCGACATCACTTTCTCCTCGACATACCAGGGCACTCTTTATGGAGATGTAGGCACACATTCGCTCTGGTCCATTCTCGCTTACATTTTCTTCCAAATTGGTAGCACACCTGACCGGCAGTCAGAGGGGTGTTGGTTAGAATCCCGCCATTGGCATTCACTGGCTTTTCGTCAACTTGTTTTTTTTTTTTTTTCAGATCGTTTTTTTGGGTGTTGTAAGATTCAGATGTGGTGTTTGCCTTAACTGTTCGTTTAGCCTCTACAATTTATGATGATGGGACTTCATCACAGACGATTCATGAGACTAATGTGCACTGCACAGACCTGCCTGAGCTTAAGACCTTATGTTTAAGCCAAAATATACAGATAAATGTGCCGCATATCTTTTAGATGTTCAAACCTGTACGTCTACTTCATAAGACTGGAAATGCGCCATTGAAAAGCATAGCTTATCAATATGAATTTAGAAACATAATAAATATAACTCACCAAAGCCCTTCAGCGACATCATAGTAATAGAGGCCTGAGCCAACCGCTTGCACCAAGTTTAGCAATGCAAGGAAGAGGGTGTACCAATAGAAACTCCTCTTGGCTATAAAAAAGAGAAATTATGAAGAAAGCAAACCCCACAGTACAGGTACTTACAGGGCAGCGCTACTCGTTCTCGTAGTCCAGTCCATGGAAGGGAGAACACCACAAAGTACACCTAACGCAAAAAGATGTCAGCGTCTCAAGGTAAGAAGAGAGTAAATCACTTACCGCTGCAAAGAGAGATGAACTGACGAACCAGAAGAGCATGCCACCATGACCAAACAGCTCAAAGTTTCTGTCAGGGACGTAAAACTTTTCATCTGGTAGGTCAAGCTCTAGGACTCCCTGCACAAGCACACCATGAGTACACTGCCTGTGGTTAAACAGCTAAGCTTGCCTGCGTCCCGGAGTAGACAAAGGCAACGAGAGAGGTGACAGCTAACACCCTGCGGATACTCGTCCGACTGTCCAAGTGACCTGCCACAAATCTTACTGTCAGAACACTCAAACAAAGCGCAAGGTGATGCAGCATGACGGTCCCCCCTCCCCCCCAAAAAAATAATTATACCTTTCGTAGTGCATTTGGGTGAGGGAAAACGAGGGTGAAATCCTCCTCCTATGTGAGACATATTTTCGCATCCTCTGTGTGAGGTTCCCGTTCAACCGTTCCCGAATTTTTTGGTTATATTACTGCTGGGAGCACCTTAAAATATCTGTAAGCGCATCTTATATAAGGCACAAGAAGGCAGTAAAAACAAATGAAAGGTTTACTGGGCTGATAACAAAGACTGTAATTTGGTAAAGTTACTCATATTCCGTGGAAAACCTTGCTATGGAAGTTTTGTAACATGTGTACTCTTCACTTTTGATGAGGATCAGCCATACTCCATGATAATCAGTCGCAAATAAGACATAAAAAAGGGATGTTCTCCACTTAGCCACCAGCAACAAAATTCAGTCCCAAGTGTGCAGGACAGCGACAAACAGCAACCGCAGCATCATTAAAGCTTCCTCCTACTCCTGACAGGATGGTTTACTAACATCCAATTAGAGTGCCAACGTCAAATTCCTGAAGCTCAGCATCATGCACATGCCTGTTACAGCTGCGACCATGCTGAATAATTTTACTACAACCTGTACCCTGAGTTGTTCAGTTTACTACATCAGAAGCCCAATACTGAACTGAACATACTGTTCGTTATCGTTAATCTTTTAACTTGGCGGGCTCCAAACGACAGGCGGTGGCACATGCAAAGCGTTCCAGTAAGCGATGATTTTCAAATGAACGTCACGATTGGCCATCATGCGGAAGCTTGTGACGAATCACAGAGAAGCAATACATTTATACAGAATAACGTATAGAATAACATATAGAATGGCGGTATAGAATAATGAAACATTGAGCACCGAGCCCCAGAACATTAAAGCCGTAGAGGATATAGCAATTCAATTGGGACTGGCACTTGCTTTTACAATAGCCAGATTTTTATAAAATAGGAGTCATAAGAAAGGGGTTATACTGCAGAACGAGAGCCAATATCCATCACGTAATTGATGCACCCTTCTATAGCGTTATGCTTTTATTTTGTTCAAAACAATCCCACGTGTACTATTCAATTGTAAGTCCAGCCTGCTCAGAATAGCATTCACAGTGTCCCTATTCTTCTTGGTGGGCACATTATCAAGTTTCACATTAATCACACAGTTCTATACATACAGCATGTGCAGAATTCATGTTGGTGAACACTGATAGCCATTTAGGAAAAAGGTCAATTGAGCTTACCGAATGCAAGTCCAAAGATGAGCACACTCATTTCTGTAGAAAGCAGGAAAAACGTACTGCCTACCCATAGCACCTGCATTCAAATAATGCAATGTCAATGTAACGTGACACCTGATACGAGGATGTGAAGCTTCTCCTCGTACATTGTATTTCAACTAAAAGCCACAGGCATTCATAGCATGGACAGAGCTACCCATAGAAGTAAAGGAGCAAGGTAGACAAGAAAAAACAGGTGACAAACACTGCTGTCTCTCAGATGAGCTTCCAACATTTTTAAAATGCTTGACATGTGTTCAACTACTATTAGTGTATTCGAGGCTCTACTCACTACCGCTTGAAATGTCCTAAATTTTAGGTATCAAATCCCAGATGGCAAAAGGTTTGTGTGCAAGTACAATCACAATTTGTAGCCCTATGTTCTTCAGTAAGGTAAGCTCAGTGAACAAGCTACCCATAGGCAAGGGAGCAAAACAAACTGATAGGCAAGAGGCAACAAGGGGCAATTTACTGACAGGAATGAATCACTTGCAGAGCATCGGTTGATATCATTTTAGTAGAGATGCAGCAGGGTAATGCAGGAACTTATTTGGTAGTCATCAGAGTTGTATCTGTATTTGAGTGCCAAGAGACAGTGCAAGTACATGGTCAGTGGCACCGATACGTGCATCAAGGAAGAAGAGAAGATTCGGCTGCATATGTGGGAAAATCTTGGACCGAAATAGGCAGCTACCACAGGATATCTTTACCAATTGCCCGCTTCACACCGTTTTGACCGCTTCAGCATATTTTTCAGGCATGATTTGCCCCCCACTGCCTTGGTGTTTCAAGTTTGCATTTCACATGTCATCTTCACAATGCCCGGATTCTGCATGACCAGAATTCACCATCATCTTTCCATCACCAGTATTACACTGATTTATGATTGCTTTTGTGTCGCTGTTCCTGATCGTGTCATGCTAGTACTTCATCTCAACCTTCAGTGATGGTTGCTATGAATGACCACCCATACAATAACATCACACCTTGAAATTCTTGTTTTCCAGAAGAGCATTTCTGTCAGCAAATCCTTCAGTTGAGAGTTAGCAAATCGTTCCTTGTGTTTCCCCATCCTTGTCTTTTTTCAACAAACATACACAAACAATCCTGTCTAAATATAGTGGAATACGTTATTGTGATGCAACGAAGTACATGCCTTCAGATTGGTAAAACTTCAGCATTGAGAGCACGTTGCTTACAAGCACACTGCAGGTCCATACAGCTGAGCCCTTATGTAATAAATTGCTGGAATAAGAAATTCCTAAACAAAAAAACTCACAAGAAATCCTATCAAAAAACTTGGGTAAAAATTCAATATGGTGATTTTGTCGAGTTCATCCAATTAAAACATGTTCAGCCGAGTTTTGATCCACAAGTGGTGATCTCTGCTCTTCATCGAGCTGACCTAGTATAGACAAGGGATTTGTCAATGCCTGAATACACGATACCCTAGTGGATGAAATGAGTCTCCTGATGGTTCAATTAATACCATTTCTGGCACATACAGGTCCTTGGGTATACCTGACATGTTTTACATTGTGCTTTTTTAACATCGCCAGTTTAGCAACTGTGCAGTGTAGGGCTGCGCAAATATTCAAAGTATTCAATATTTCATCGCAAAGGTCTACAAGCCTCATCACCCCATCAAGATAATTGCCAACGAGAATGGCACCTGACAAAAAGTAGCCTCCTCTTACGTTCAAGAGTCCTTAAAGTGTATTTTTCTACCACACCCCCTTTCCATGAGCAATCTGAACAACAACTCATTCCACTAGTTCCACTGCATGGGACATGCACTCACTCTTTTCACATTCTCTCCTATATTTCTTCTCATACACACATACATATAAAATGAGGGACGACACAGCGGAATCTGGTGAACATGATGGAAAGTAACTGTTCTGAGGCTGAAACACACAACAGACAAACACAACACAAGCCTCAAGGTGCCTAAGAACATGAAAGATCGAAATATGGCAGTCATCGAAAAAGCCAGACAGCAGAGGGAATCGAGCCACGCATCCCTCGATTGCCATCAGTGTAATGTAGAAGAGAATGTGAAAGAGAGCCCCGTTAGTTGAATGAGGCCCCTTGGTAAGTCGTTGGAGGGCAGATGCTAGCGCAGCGTAATTGGTTAACGCAAACAACCGGCAATTGAGGGATGCGTGGTTTGATTCCCGCCGCTGTCTGGCTTTTTCGACGACTGCCATATTTCAATCTTTCATGTTCTTGGGCACCATGAGGCTTGTGTTGTGTGTTTCAGCCTCAGAATAGTTACTTTGCATCGTGTCCTTCAAGAAGTGCCTGAACTCTATGGTAAACAGGTCTCGCTGACGTCCTAAGACATCAAAGACTCATATTTCTCGCTAGATAGTAGCCTCAACCTATCCTGACTGCAGACTCAAGTGGAAAAGGGCCTAGTCACGTTCTAGGCAAACGCTTGTATTCCTGCCACAAGCTTCCTCCAGCTAGTAACACTTTATTTTGTCATCTACCGTACCGGCCTTCGAAGGCACCAATTACATTCAGTTCGAAGTTTGTATCTGATCCACGACCTACTAGATTATAATGACCATGTCATATAGGCACCCCTTCCGGTGCCACATTTGGAAGCTAGAGGTGGCGCTACTCATCGGTCCGGTTACTGCTTCCTCAATTTCTGCAATACTTTGCACTTCACCTTACCTTAGTATTATTGTACACGCGGTGGATGTCCCACGAGAGATGCTTCTTTCTAAAGTTGATTATCATCATCATTCTACGTGTTTTCATAGGAGCTGTTGCTGTCGTTTGTTACGGTAGTCGTACGTCCGCTTCTGCGCGTTCAAAATTCAAAATTTCCGTCATCCAATCATGATGTAGATCTCGCGGGCCGATGAGCAGCACCCCTAGCAGATCGTGCAGACGGGCTCCTCATAGGGGTTGCCGATTATTGCACGGGCGTTATAATCAAGTAGGACGTGATTGGATCATCGCTCACTCCAAACCTTTGCGAAATTTATTTGTCACTTTCAGACAAATTTCTGTCGCTATGGTCCGAACTCCATCCTCGTTTCTGCCTTGTAAGGCTTTACATGATGATATCCTCACTGCAGCCCCCACTCCCTACTCCTTCGATTCTCTCCTCCCTCACATAAAGCAAGACTGTTTGGAACAAGCCTTCACATACAGGTCCCCTAACCTTCAGAACAGGTGGTGGTCAGTGCTGGGAATATGAAAGGCTTGATGCCAAGCCATCCTCTCCCAGAATAGCTGCCGCCGAAAGGAAGTGAAGAATGGCTTTATCGGATCATTTCATCAAGAAGTCCTGTCAGCATTACGTTGTAGACTCTCTACAGAGGCAACCAACCTTTTCGAAGCAGCTGGCTACCACCGCGAAACAGCGTTGAAACAATTGTTTCATCTCCTCATCCCAAACCACCCTCCCCAGCCCACTATAGTAGAACAACAGGTTAACTGTCTTCTGTTTCTTCCACAACCCTGTCCCATGTGCTCGGTAAACTTGTTTCAGTTTAGGTTGGCCAAATCGCTTACTCGATCGAAAATAGGCAAATAGCCCTCACATCGTTCCCCCCCTTCCCTGCGCTAAGAGTCCCTGCTGGAAATGGTAGACATAATCTCATTGACTTCTCCCCACAATTTTAATGAGATGCAACGAGAAATCAGACTCCACTTCGTTCAACGTGCACAAGCCGACTGTTTCTCACTGACTGAATTGGAAGTTAAACAGAGAAGCTGCCTTTGCGAAACCGTGCTCCACTGTGTTGTGTGGCGAAGACCACATCCACAGAGTAAGGAACCAATTGAACGAATTGGCTTAATGGGCGACAATGAGAAATGCTGATTTCCAATTGATTTAATGAGATGCAACATGTTGTGTATTACAGACTGCACCAATTCGCCTAGAGAACAAACCCTAGCGGCGCTTCAGTCAGCCGTATCATGTGATATTTTTATGTCACGGGCTGGATAGATTCTGGCGTGTGTGGATCCTCCGTGGTGTCTGCACGTTGCTTTCATAGCTGTTTCGTCTAAGAAATCTGCTGACTGTTTAGTGCTGCAGTGCAAAACTTACGCGACTGAAAAGGCTCATCAGACTCGACACGGGAAAAGCAAATTATCGTCACAGTCGCGTCTGCAGTAAGTACTTTGCGGCAACCAGTCGCAACCCAGTGCTCGAGTTCACATTGTGGGTGCTGCTGCGCATGAAGCTTTTTAAAGATCTTGCAGCAGAGATTCCACTTTGGCCTCTTGCCGTATATTACTACAGTGTCACAATTACTGCTGAACTGTCAAAAACCAATAAAACAATCCCTAAGAGCAAGTTTCTCTTCACCTGAAAGACGCGGCTCGTATTTCCTTTGGATGTTTACAGATGCAAGTTATTGGCCTGGCTATTTATAAGAAAGTGGTGTGTCACACAGTGGTGTCGCACAGTGTAAAGATGTTTTTATGTGAGTGTGTGTCTTCACTCAAGTAACAGCTTTTGTATGCAAATATTAGTGAAATTCACATTATGCTTAGTGCACAGTTAAAAGAAGCTCCTAAATGCCCTTGAACCCGGTATTTGCCATATTTTTGGCACTTCGCTTTTGCTATGCATATTGAACCTACATCTGTACATGAGCCATTTTACAGGCTAAAGGAACATAGACACCTTGCTACTAATTTAGCAAAGTGGCCTCATCAAAGTTCCCCGCTAAAGGTGAAGAAATTTCTTTCTCATACACAAAAAGTATGCTGACTGGACTTCTGTTATTCCTGTCTGAATTAGCGGAAAATAGCAGCTCGTACACCTTACAGACACGCCCTGTCCTGCCGGTTCTCTCTTGATACAAATGCAATTTTGTCTCCTCATACTCGTCCACGTCTTTTTGGTTCTGTATTTCACGCGTCAAGCTATACTTAGGGTGGGTTCACACGAGGGACGCATCCCCGGGATAAGTCCGCGGATGGTGTAAACGTCACAGCCTACGTCATCAAAATGTGCGTCCTCTCATCCCACCACGGACCATTCATCTCCGATCCACGAACAGTCCCCGTGTTGGCGGGGGACTTGAGGATGGAGCAACGTCTTTTGACTCTTTTTTCTTCTTTTGACAGGCTGGTTTACAGCTAGGACCGCTGAAGCAGAGGATATTCGAAGAACCACGTAATAAAAAAGAGGAATCGTGTATGGGCCTTCACGAAGCAGGAAAAAATGGGGAAAACGAGGGTTTCGCTACGAGCAAGCGGATCTTCAAATACGGTACCTACTATAGCACGGCGTGGAAATGTGACCTTACTGCACGATACAACAACAGATAAGTTATGATTATGACACGTTTTGCATATGCATATGTCGCTTTGTCCTGTCAATAGCTTTTGCTACGTGTCCAGACTCGAGAACTGACAGTTGTCTGTTTCCTTCGCAGTAAACTCAGTGCAGTTTGAGTTCTCTGTTTTCAAGGAAGTAAACATTTTATTATTTTGTGCCACGGCAACACTGTTCCTACGCAAAGGCATCGACCGCGAAATATGCGTTGTCATCAACGATAGGAGTATCTTTCTTATTTCGCGAGTGCAGTGGTTCCCTGCATTGTGGAATGCTGGAGATGCAATGTGCCCCAACGTAAAAAATATATATTTTTCTGTTAAACCACAGTGCAGAAAAGTGAAAAAACTCGTTCACGCAGCCTGATAAGTGTTGTTCGAGACGGACTTATCGGCTCCCATCCCTCGTCCCGTGTGAATGCTCGGCGGGGACTCCTCCGTCCACGTGACGTCACCGCCCGCTGCGGACTTATCCCGGGGATGCGTCCCTCGTGTGAACCCACACTTAGTATCAGAGTCGTACCAGCACAGTTGTACGCAAACGCCGCACATGCAAAACAAGCTCTCAAGAGCTATGCGTCGTCTGCTCTCCTGCCTCGCATCCAATGCGTGACGTCACGGGCTACTCCCCGCAAGGTGGCGACACCAAAACTTCTCCAGGCGAATAGAAGGAATGAGAAGCCAGTTGGAGGAATTGGCCTAATGTGTATAAATGAGGAACTGCTTTCCAACTGATTTAATGGGTTCCAAGATTTTCCACGGCCGCCAATACAATAAGTAAGAAGCCAGTTGCTGAAGGAACGAGCGTGATGGCGACCAACAGTACATCATCATTCTCAAAATAAGTAATGATATGATCAGTAAGAACGCCGTATGTCCGTGTAGAAAATGAACTAACTCGAGGAACTCGTCCAATTCGAACAAATTAAATTCCAGAATACGCACTGTATCGAAAAATATTGAAAGTGGAAATGAATAAAATATGAAATTAAAATTTACTCAGAACAAATCAACTGAGCAGGCCGTTCGCTGATGTCGCCGGTGGCCAAGTCTGAAGAGGACGCGTTGTAACATGTCTCCGTGCCGCACCACATAGTGGCTCGTCTGCGTTGAAAATAGTTCACGTTAATTCAAAAATTTGTGAACATATCCTCAAAGGTACATGTGCCGTGGTAACTTCGTATTACACGTCTTAGTACATTAAGCTATTGTTTCTGCATTATGCACAACATTCCAGTGCACGTAAGTGGAAGCGTTTTCACCTGTCGCCAACGGATAAGTCAGTCTGTTACGAAATGTCAAAGTCTTGGGATGTGCGCCGTGCCTCACAAGCAGTTGGCGTCATTCGAGCTTCATTTTGAGGATTTTATCCGTTTCCAAGGTATGTAGACGATGTGTCAAGCATTCCCGTTCTTTTGACGGTGTTTCCGATGTTTTCACACTTGCTTGTAGGCTTTGTGACCGTTGATGGGAAGAGAGTGAGACGTGCGGCCAGAGTGTTACCACCCGCGCTGTGTGCAACGATATGTAATATATTTTGGCGCCCACTCACACTGACATGCTGCAGTTCCAGTATCTTTTGAAATGGTATTTCTTGAAGGTTATGCTCGTACGACGCGGCTGGCATAGGGGCGTCGGCATTTGTTAGCAGGTCAAAACGGAATCTCACCGAAGTTGGGTGTCGTTAATTTTCATGCAAGAAAGGCAAGCTGGACGACGCATCGTGAATCACCTACAAAACACAGAAGAGCATGATCGCCATGGAGCTCAGTGCTTCAAGAATTCTTTTTTTTCTTTTCATTGGCGCTGTTCGGACATTAGGGATACATCCCTATGAATTTACTCATTGTGGATTTATGTTGTGTGTTTTGATGATGGACAGTACGCTTTCCAAACATGTGAGTGCCGAATCAAGTTTCTACTCTTGTTGTTTACTATGTCTTGCTAGCGATACTCAACTGCTTGGTGAGTATTCACACTTATGCAAAACATCTTAAATAACTTTCGCCTTTCTATCTACCACTTGTAATATTTTCACATCTTCTGTATTGTTATACAGGGTGTCCCAGCGAAATGCGAACAGAATTTTTAAAAATATGTATATCACTTTTTTCGAGATGAAGTCAATTGGCATATAGCATATGCTGAAGGGCACTCATTAAGAGGGCACCAGCAAACTCCTAAGGCAATGTCCAAACTAACTTTCAATAATTCACTTTTTAATTATTAAAAAAATTCTGTTATTATTATACAAAAAATGGGTACGCCAATTGGATCAAGGATATCTCCGGTCCTTTGTGACATATTCTTAGCAGCAGTTGATGCTATGATCCAAAGAACCCTAGGAGACACCCGCCAATTTAAAATTTTCGCTATGTGGATGATTTTTTATTTTTGCTCAAGAAAAGGAGCACGGAGTAACAACAAAAGTGGACGACCTAATTAAGATTTTTCAAAACTCTTCCCATGGCCTGGAAATCACCTATGATCTACCTCACAACGAAACCCTACAGTTCCCGGATCTGAACCTAAGAAATACGCCTACCCACGGCTGCTGGCTTTACCAACCATGAACAAAAAAGTGGTATTGCCGTACCTGTCTTCCCACACCAAGATAGTCAAAAGAAGCCTAGCCTCAGCGAGCATAGAGATGTCTCTCATGAGATTCTGCCCACACCTGATGGAAACCAGCTTCCAATGTCAGGTGGATAAACTACTCAAAGCAGGACATCCCAGACCTCTTATTCCGGACCTATCGGAAAAACTGCTACAAAAAATTAAAGGGAACAGCAAAGCAAAATGAGAAAAGCTACCAGGCAGACCAGTGTCGGTTCCCTGTATAAACGGCCTATCACACAACCTAAAAAAATGTAGGTGGGAGACACAAGGTTCCGGTAGTGATATCTGCCCCTATCAAGCTAAGAAGTCTAGGTCGCCCTGTGAACAAGCCCCGAGACAAAAAAGGGTACAAGCTCAGCCACAAGTCTCCGTTGGTGGAATGCCAGGAGCAAGTCATTTACTCTATTAAGATCTCTTGTGGCATGAAATACATAGGACAAACAGGAAGGTGCCTAAATACATGGCTCAATGAACACAGATAATTGATTTCCAATACCACACCTTCGGGACATCTCGCGGTACATTGCCACAACTATGGCAGCCACACCATCTTCGAACGCACCACAATATTGGGTAGAGAAAAAGCAAAAACTACTCGGAAAATAATTGAAGCGTTCCACATAACAAAACTTGGACAGCAGGACTGCATTGGCCACCCTTCCATCTCCCTAACCTCCTCTGAATTGGGATATTTGGGAAGCGCCGAAAGCTGACCTCCAAACCCGTCCAGCGCCGGCTTTCCCACAAAGGGAGGAAACTGTCGCCACTCTCCCCCTCCCTCTCCCCACCCTCACTTTCGCTGTTTCCTGTTATAAATTTCTCCAGTTGTGAGTTTGCAGTCATCATGTCCTGTCTTCTTCTGTCTAGTGTCCCTCGTTAAATTGCTGCGATATGTCTACACAACAACTCTTTGGCCAGCCAACGTTGGCAGAATGTCGCACAGTGATAGGCAGAACAAGGTTTGGCAACCCGTTGCTAAGGGGCAGATCTGTACCAAGAAACGAGCTCACTTGCAAAGCACTTGCCATGCACGGCTAAGTTGGCCAGCCAACCTTTTGCCATGCTTGGGCCAATCTCAGTATGACATCTTGTGGCGACAGAAATGTAGAATGGTGTAGTCAGACTCTCAATGGACCAAATAAATGGCTCAAACCAAAATCAGTTCAAACTCAAAAGAAACAGAGACGTTATCTTCATGGTGAGTTAATACGACTAGCAATTCCTCATTTCAGTGTTGCTTGCGTATGCATCAAATTAAACTACTACTAAGTGCTACTTAGACTACTTAGTGGTGCTACTTAGACAGCTCACCCTTCATTCTGACTCACAGGTAAATAGGACTCTCGAATTTGTGGAAGCTCGTGAAACAACCTACGTATAGCATCTGTTCTTGCTCAGGAAAGAAATGCAATTGCTTTTCTTTGTGAGCTGTTTGATCCTAGTGGTCTTGAGCACTTTGCAAGATTTTATCATTCTCCCTCTCTATTTTTTTGCACTTTGAAACACCATACACATTGTCTGTTTTTGGAAATTTTTATGCTTTAGAACGCCGCGCTCACTGTCTGTTGCGGGAGATACGAGCAACAAACAAAGAATGATAAATCGTTACCTTACGCCGTGAGACAATTGAGTATGAATATGAACGACACCACAGGACTGCTTTGGTCTGTAACTTGGCACAAGCTTTGCACAGTGCAGGCTGGCCAATGCTTGGCAAGTCATTGGCCAGGGTACAGATCCATACTAAAAAACAGGCTTGTTGGCCAGCGATGTGTCAACCACGGCCAGCTAGGTCAGCCAGACTGCTGCCAAGCACCTGGCTCAACATCAGAGCCCCAACTTCTGATTGTTGCTTGGGACATCAGCCAATGCAGCTGCATTCCGGAACTCAGATGGGCTTTTGGCAGCCAGGTCAGGCTCAGGCCGAGTAAGCCTACATGGCGTTGGGTCCGAGAGGGGCCTGACTGAGTTTACGGCAGCCGGGTCAAGCTCGGTCGGGTAAGCCGCCGTGGCGTCGGGTATGGGCTGCGTCAGGCCGGTAAATTCAGGCCCATGCAGTGCTCTAGCCTGCATATTGACAATGCTGCTGCTAACAACACACAGGAATGACCTTGTGCTCAGTAATTTGGAGGAACTAATGCATGGTTTTGGCACAAGTCCGTATGGCACTGAAGCATTCACTTAGCACAGTTCACTCTGCAGCAGGTGTGTACAAAATGTACAGAGCAGGCACATCAGTACTTCTATTAGGAGTGTCGAACCGAAAATTGTATTGGTTCAGTTCAGTTTCTACTTACACGCTGGCCCGCAGAACCAATGCATGCTAGCATGCCATAAATGGCTCCAATGGCAGTAACAGACACAGCATTGCAGTTATGTATTGCATTAGAAGATAAGCAAGGATAAGCAACATACTGTTCATCGTGCACTTTTCTACTTGTGTACAAAGCTCTTACCTTATCTGCCGTACCACCAACAGGCAGTGCTGCACTCACGCTCATCGACACAACACAGCGTATCACACTGGTTACTGCATTCAAAGACACCTGCAGAGACACATAAGAGCCCTGTAATATTGGTGCCGTTGCCACGTCTCTTTCTTACCAGAACATAGAAAGTGGAGAAGATGGGACTGCTGGTGGCACGCAGCTTGAGACGGGCCCGATTAAATCGCACAGCCATGAAGAGCACAAACAGCACATGTGGAACTAAAATGCTCAGGTCCCATGCACGTACACTGAAACATTACAGTCACATGCTCTCAATCATCAAAGGCACCTTTGTTTGACCGTTTCTACAGGAAGGATAGGGAAACCGAGCCAATCGAATGAAAGAGACTGCAACTACAGTGTCAGAACAAGCAAAAAACCCCAAAGCTCCATTGAAACTTCTGCTGTCGTGCAGGATTTCTATTTTTCTACAGCACGTTAAGCAGTTCAAAGATGCGCAGCCATCCTTCTGTGAACAGCTAAAGTTTCACAGAAGTCTCCTATAAACCGAGGTACTCATAAATTGAGGTTTCAAATCATTGGGAGGGGTGGAAAGCTCTATACTGAAGGGATAGCACAGATTAATGGTGCTTAGTAAACATCACATTAATAGAATGTATTGCTAAACCTAAAGGTTTAGAAATACATTCTAATGACATTAATACCATCATGCGCTCAACACCAACATCGACATTAATAGCTCTACGCAAAACACAAAACTACCTGTTCTTTTTCTTTTCTTTTTTAATGTTTATCACCCTTGCCCACTGCTCCAATCTGCAATGAAGTAGTACACTGCAGTCTGGATGTGGTTCAATGCTAACCTACCAGGGGCATCATTCATTTCATGGGCATTTTGAGCACATTTTCACTGCTGTATTGTCCACAAAAAATTGCAGTACCTAGATCCACATCCTGGCTAGCGTTATGATTTGGGAAATCCTGGGATCGTGACTGTTTCTCGCGCCACAAAATCCCAGGATATTATGTAACAAATCCAGGATATTAGGGCCCGAGAGGAATAGTGCAAATCTACTGCTGGTGTAGATTTGACACAGCACTGTGGAATAATTTTGAGCTGTTTAATTTCTAGCACTAGTTAATCATTCGGGGCTTGACGTCGCGAGACAACTGTGATCATGAGTAATGCCACAGTGGTCAGGTGGATTAATTTTGCCCACCTGAGGGTTCTTTAATGTGTTCCGAAATCTCGACACACAGCACACCACATTTATCGTCCCTCGCGGAAGACGGCGTGTGTAATAGACTTGTACCCTTCCACCAAGTTGCCATGGTCTGAATGATCTACAATTCTTTGTCCTTAGCTGTCTTTCAAGCACACTTAACAGCGTACACATATTTTCTTCCTTGCACAGTGCCGGATAGATGATGCGTATGACACATGCGTCAGAGCGCCATTCGTTGCTTTGCTCTTTCAAGTAGAACAACTGGTGCCAAACCGATTGTGTGGCACTGTAGTCCCGAGTGACAAGAAGAAGAAAAAAACACTCCTAGCGTGGCTGGATATTGGTGGAGTCAGCTGATTCAGCCAGTGTGTGGTTTTACTTCTTGTGTGCCGAAGATGGACTGGATGCTAAGTGCAAGAGGTGTGGCAAAATACAGAAAACCTGTGGGGCCTCTAAAAGGTCTCCACACACATCTCTTTCAACACAATGTGAACCACTTGCTTCACAAATAAACCATCTGACGTTTTGAAAACCAGCCTTTTCTTCAACATTCAGCAACCAGGACATTCACTTCCTGTTGCTTGCATTCAGTTTTGAAAGTTTAAGTTTGGTTTTGTCCTAGGTGCTGTAGTGGAAACTGGTCCGGCCACAATGTGTGTGTGTGCCCTTTAAAACGTGGAGCCTAATAAAGCTGCGCTCTCAGACTTCTCCAGTCAAGACTCTTTGAAGACTTCACAAGTCAGACAAGTTCCGGATACAGGTGTCAGCATATGAAATTAATTGATGAGTGCAATATGTGACGACTGCTCTTCATTGAAAGAAACGTTCAAAAATTTCAAGAAATTAAAAAAGAACGGAAAGCATTAAGTTATGACGAACGTTTTGTTGACAAATACAGACAGAGCACCCAGGAGACATGCACACACGAAACATCAGAATTACTATTCAAAGGCTGTGCGTCAACGCTGTCTCAGTTTTATCACAATCCCGGAATCCCAGGACTCATCTGAGAAAATCCCAGAGTCTTGGGCCTGGGAAAATTATCAGTGCTTCCCCAACACTAACCCCCATGAATCTGACCCACCATTCGGTTCAGGACTGCTGAAGGCTCAATGATTTCATTGAAAAATATCTATTTTATCTACATCAATGAATGCTGATCTGCTTTGCTCCTCCCAATGTATCCACCTTAAGGACCTGCTTTACAAGGACAGTTTCTTTTATGCGTTCTTCCTCCAGAAGATGATGATTATGATGATGGAGGAGGGAGGAGGAGGAGGAGGAGTGTCGTTGGGAGGAACCCGAGAGGTCTGCCTGCCTGATTAGGCGGCATGTTTCTCGGGAAGGGAAAGATGGTGGAGAGGAGGAAAGGGTGAAGTGGAAGACCTGAAGATAGAGGAGATAGTGAAGAGGTGGAGGATAGCTGCGTCCATGGGCCGACTTCAGGGAACTGTGCCGGCATACGCCTATTACACATCTGAGGGAAACCCAGGAAAAACCCCAGACGGCACAGCCGGCCCGCGGATTCGAACCGCGGACCTCGCAGTCTCCAAGCGCACGCGTTACCGCTGCGCCACCGGAGCTGGTATTATGATGATGAGTTGAAGTTCTATGGCATTTGAGCGACTATGCTCTCAGGTTCCAGTACCCCCAACCACAATAAGATTGCACTCTGTCATGGCATACTGAGGGACGGATAGACAAACGGTGTGTACAAATGCCTAGTTGTTAGAAGGCATTTGCACTCACCGTTTGTCCGTCCCTGTCTCGTTCCTCGTTACGCCATGGGTTATGATGATGCCAATCAACTAGCTTGCATCCACGTACTCACGGATCACGATAAGATTACGCTGATATGTCTTTCTTCGTATCTGATATATCTGAGGCAACAGAGCAGCCCGCTGCGTCTCGCATTTGTTGCGTGTGGTCGAAGGAGCAGTCCTCAGACAGTTTGTGAGAACAGATAAAAAAAATGTTTTCTCAAACATTAAAAAAGGTGTAAAACCATGAAGATTATGTGAAGGAAGCTGCGATACGATGGATGAGCCCACCATGCATTCGTCTCATAACAGGCAGCATCATTCGACGATATGGGGGCACAGAAACGAACTTGCTAAAAAGTACCCTGCTGTAACAAATGATTCAGTAATGGTGAAAACTGTGTAGAAATAGTATTTTAATGTAATACAACCAGAGCCATCCCAAGACCACTTCCGCCTGGTGCAGGATCATGAAGTAGAGCACTGCAAAGGGCCGGACTGGCCCGAAAACTCGTCTCAAAATGGTTTTGATTATGGACTCGGGCCAGGCTCAGGTTCAGTCCGAGAGTTCTCTGTCCTGGGTCAGACCAGAGCTTTTGTGAGCCATTCTTTCACATTATTTAAGCCTCAACATTCGTTTTCGAAGCAAAGCAACTTAAGTGACTGGGCCTTTCCTCCGCCTTTCTGCAAAAAATTACAGCACAGGCGTCACGTTATTCTCGACTTCGCCTGGCTGAAGATCATACCCTCATCGCTGGGTGCAACGTAGACAGGCACGCAAGACTCAACTTCAATGTGTTGCTACAAGCACAAATTATGTCAAAGGCTGCGCGCTTGTGTGTTCCAGGTATGTGCGATTCATGCTGTATTATGAGTCTCTACTGTATGGACTTAACCTGTTGGATGTATCACATTAGGAACCTGACTAAAGGCGGGGTCCCATAGCCTCGATTTGAGCAGCTTGTAATAAGAAGCAGATGATGTAAGCAGATTTTGCAGCTTTTAGCAGCAGAGCAACAGCAGCGGAGCAGCAGAGCTGCAGCGACACGAGCGGTCCCATAGCACTGGGCGAGAGCAGCAGCGCTGCCAAGCTGCAGAAATTCCCTGCTGCTCTCGTATCCGAATTTTTGGTTGCTGTGCTGCCTTGTTGCTCTGCAGCCTGAGCAGCCGGTCTCGAAAGCCAATCAGGAGGCTGGTTGGTATTGTTCTCGTTCGACGGTGTTTAGGGTTGCAGGGCGGTGAGTGACGGCAGAAGGTTTGTGTCTAGTTGTTCTGTGATTTGTTTCTGAAGACCTGGATGAAGACCTGTGATTGCCAGTAGTTTGGAGCGAGTGTTCAATCATCGGGACTGCGTGAAGTGCGCTTTCAGGACATAATTCAGTTCATAAAGTTCAATAAAGTGCTCGACCGAACCTACGTGATACATATGTTGTGTACCAGTTGTAGCTACATGTTCGCTTGTTTTCTGGAAAGTACTTCAAAACCCGTGACCTGATAACGTACAAGCAAATTACTTTCACGTCCATGCCGTGTGAAAACCATACGGACCACATTTCTTGTGGTAGGTATTCCAAGACCTTGCTAGGTGGTTGTAAATGAAACTCACCCTTGAAAAGGTCTAGATGGAGATAGACAACGTTCAGACAACAAAAAAAGGTTCGATAGAGATAGATAATGAACCCATTCCTTGTGAAAACAGGCAGAAAGTGAATACTAGCAGAAGGGGCCTTTGTTTTCGTTAGACAATTTTATTTCACTAAGAGCAACGTACGAATTTGACAGTCACTGTAAATCAAAATATCGAATACTATAGCAACGAGGCAATATTTATACGACAAAATCCCGTAGAAGAATCTCCACACAACACAGCAAGGACTGTTCTGCACAGCAGTAGGACGAACCTACGTTGAATGTCACGAAACTGACTACACATCAACGAAGAGTCGATCAGGTAATACGAGGGCTCAGACCACCACCAGACTCATCTCAAAGTCCACTTATGAGCTCCAAATCCACAATATATCTCTCACAGAAACGCCTTTCACCTAGGATTGCGTTCCCAGGTGTGTGTACTAAAAGGCGTAGCCGCTGCGTACGCCTTCCTCCATGTGCGAAATGTAAACAATGCCACAGTCGCCAACACGGTTTGTGTTTCCTAAGCCGCTGCTGCCGCTAATTCAAAACGAAGCTATGGGACGCCTCCAGCAGCAGAGCAGCGGCAGCAGAAAGCTGCTCTGCTGCTTTGCTGCTGCCGCTCGCATGAAGCTATGGGACCCGGCCCTAAGCAGTCACGGGCCAAGCGTCGGCCGGGCTGAGTTTGCAGCAGCTGGGTCGGGCTAGGGTCAGGTAAGCCTCTGTGGCTTTGGGTACGGGTTGGGCCAGTAAATTCAGGCACTTGCAGTGCTCTATCATGAAACACACAAACAAACCAGACAAACACACACACACAAACATACCACCACCAACCATAAGCATTGTCTAAAAAGATTGCAGAACAATATCCAGGACAAGGTTTTAGGCCTAGAATTTATATATTTCCTCCATGTTTAGCTACACAGATATACTGTAACAGGGAATTTCTTTTGTCGTGTACAGAAAAATTCTGAGTGATAACAGTGAAATAGTGAAAAGGGAAGAGAAAATTTTGATTCGAATGCTTACAGTGAAAATTCTCTTGGCTCTCACTTATTGCCTAACCTTATCAGCTTCCGGGACCTGTCGTCCAGCTGCTCCTCTCACCCAAAGAGGTCTTGCGGAATGGTGAACGAGCAGTCAACTGCAGAAAAGCACAAAACTCACCGTGATCCTGGAATTTCATGATATAGGACAGCCTTGCAGAACGGTACAGGAATGATTACTGCAGGAGGGGAAACTGTGCCATTTTCAGGGGTTGTTAACGACAACTCAAGCATGGGGGTTGTGTTGCCATAGAACATCTCCAGAGCCATAATTTGCTGCCTTGCTTGTGAAGGTTAGTCCATAACCTGAAGTTGTTCTGAAAAAATTAATAAACAATTATACCATTTTACTGAGATATACTTGCGTGTAGAAAAGTTTGGGAATTGGCATCAACAATAGTTGCTGAACAACAAAACACTTACTGTTCAACAACAGCTGAACAGTTGCTTGCTGAACAGCTTTTTCACTGGCAACAACAAATAGAATATTGGGATTAACTGTAGGGCAAGAAGCATCCAAATACATTTTGTTTTCGCATTGCCACAAGAAAAGTAGACGTTCCATATTAGAGAATACATTAAAGGGGTTGCAAGAGGTCATCCCACGTTATCCCAGATAAACATAAAAGACGGTTCTTTGCATCGATGTGAACCTCACTGAAAGTTTCACAGCAAAGAGGGTATTAGAAGCAGAGAAAATGGGCACCGCCAATACCGAAACTCATGCGGCTCTGACAACGCATCCCTCGCTGTCGCCAGTGAGGCAGCACACGAGAAGTCACGTGCTTACGGCTGCCAATTGGAATTGACGCAACCCTGAACTCTGTGACGTTTGCGCTTTGCTCGGGAGTGCGTTCGAGGCCTTGTATCTTGCCAAGTACAATACGTAGAATAATTATTTCTTCCTCAGTATTCTGGTGTGCAGTACAATGCATCCATCATGTAATGAACTACATCTACGAAAGTGTCCCAACCCCTCTAAGTGAAGATATCAATGACCAATAGGACATCACACGTCAGCCCCAACTGACGTGACGATCTCGTGACGACCTGACCTATGAATAAAGGGTGCAACGTTGTTTCGCGTATCGCAAGGCTTCTGCCATGGCGCACCAATCTAACCAACGGCTTCTCCGTCTGTCAACATGGGCACGAGGCCAAGCGGGAGTCATGCGTACGCCGGTTAACGGACGACGAAGCCGTTGGTTAGATTGGTGCGCCATGGCAGAAGCCTTGCGGCAGGCAAAACAGCGGCAGCTGCTGGTTAACAGACGGCAAAGCAGTTGGTTAGATTGGTGCGCCATGGCAGAAGCCTTGCAACACGCGAAACAACGGTAACGCTGCGCCATCTCTTAGGCAAGAGCATAGGCTTGGGAAGTGCCTGCCCTTCGCGTCCTCCTATTGGCCGGCATCCAGGAGGTGGAGCCTCCCTCGCTCTTGGTCAACAAACGCAAGGATAGTCGGTTTCCCATGCTAAGTAGCGCAAAAACGTGGCCTTGACTCTCCCAATGCTTCCCTTTGCACATGCTGAAATGTTCCAAGACGGGTCAGTACTCTTATGACCTTCGCCTTTTTCACTCCCAGAGATAATCTGCGGACCTTTTTGGAAGGCATTTGGTGTACTGTCGCTGCTACTGTCGTGTACAGTCGCTGCATTATAAAGTACACATGGACCTCGATGTGTGGGCACGTTTGCTGAATTAATACATGATTGAACCACATAATCTTTGTCTTGAATATAGTCCAAAGGACAGGGGGAGTCATGGTTATTGGTAAAAAATCCACACTGGCACTACAAGATTAAAACAAGTAAAGGCTTGACGTTTCGGATAAGAGTACTGCTCCTATCATCAGAAACAAGTGTCTTGGCTGAGTTGCTTATTTATCTATTAACACACACACCGGACACAAAGTTAACCTAGATAACATTGACATTTTAGCACGTGAAGAACGATGGGGAGTACGTAAACTACTCGAATCTTGGTTCATCAAAAAGATAAGCGATTCTGTCAACAAACACCCAGGCCCTCTTCCGGACTGCTACCTACCGTTGATAGATAAATAAGCAACTCAGCCCAGACACTTGTTTCTGATGATGGGAGCAGTACTGTCCCCGAAACATCCAGCTTTTACTTGTTTTTAATGTTGTAGTGCCAGTGTGGGTTTTTTTACCAATAACCGTAATCTTTGTCTTAGAGGGACGGTCTCGTACCCCCCGCCCTTTTCATAAAGTGTACCATTCGATTGCCCTTTGTTGAAAATGGAATACTGCTAATTTACCCGATAAAACACGCCACAGTTATTTAATAACCAAATCAAATTGATAAAGATTGCAGAGCATGCCACGATCTGTGTTGGCAACGATAAGAACGGCCACGTTGCCCTGCAGGTAAGTCCGTGATAGGACACAGAAATCGTCTGCTTTTGCGCGCGCTAGTGCATCGGCGTGAGCAGACGACTTTCAGAAGTTACTGGGCACCGTGACAACTCTCGTACATTATCTTTTAGTTCTCAGGTGAAAAACGCACATTCTAAGAAGTGGCAAGCATTGTGGTTTAGAACAACTATGTTAATCCTCAGAGACAAGTTAAAAGTCGCAGGACAACCCCATCCACAATCACAAATCTGAAGTCGCTGGCCATCGGCGCGCGCGGTCGCATTACAGCTCCGACCAAAAATATATTACGCGTTGCACTCCCCGTTGTACACTGATCATGCTTCGAAACGAAGTGTCGCTGATGGTGTACATGGAGAAGGGGTGCGTGTTTATTTAAAAACCGCATTAAACACTCGCGGAAAGAAACCACGTGACCTAGCTTCCGCGTATCCGATTATGCACCACATTATCGGAGACCCCACAGTGAATGCTCGGACTACATTCTCAGCTCGCGGAGGTATATGCCTGAGTGCCCCCTTTCCAGAGCAAAGGGGATGACTCAACGCAGTGGATATTCAAGGTGCGCAAGGTGCTTCTGCAAGTTACAATTACCATGACAACGACGACGTACCCGCAGGCCGACGTCATACGGGACGTATGCATGAGAGAAGCGCGGCTCTCGTCGTCTGCTATAACGGCACGGTTCGACAAATTTCTCGAAAACGACTTGGTTATTCCGAATGAAACTTTGACGGTTGTATGTGTACAGACTCGTGAAGCTAGTTTTGGCTGAGTTTCGGAATCGCCCCGGCTGTACGAGACCGTCCGTTGAAAGCATGTGATTGTAGCACCATGGTATTGATAGCACCAGGGAGAAATAAAGGATTTATGACACTTGACTGCAAGTTACACTAAGTTGTACAAGACAGTACTTCACATTGATGTGATACCACAATATGACAGCAACGTGTAGCATCAGTGCACAGGTATACAGCCTGTCCTCAGTACTGTGCTTCATCAGTTTATGGGGGCTGTGGCAACATTAAACACAAAGTGCCACCATGGAGGCTGTACAGGGCGCCATGACAGCTGAAGAAGGCATAGCACACAGCAATGCACACAACTATATGACCTCACAAAATATCTGGTCGGCAAATGTCAAAAGCAACGTGACAGCCAGCTGTTACATTGGTGAAGCTGTATGGGCCCTTGGAGTGTGCATTGGGCAGTACGTTTGGATGTTGCAGTACGTCTTACTTTCAGCACCAAGAGAATGACAACATACACAAACGCATCACTGTAAGGAGTTTTATGGCGGGGAAACAGTTTTCCTACTGGTTATTGCAACAATAATAGAATTCTGTTTTTCTGACAATTCTGTTTCCAACACCGTGTTTTTCTGCACTGCTGTGCACAGGTGAATGCAGGAGGGGTTGCTCATGGGACCACATCCAGGGACTGCCCTGGCTGATGTTTTCAAAGTAGTACTCGTCACGTCATGTTAAATGCATATGCAAGCACACGAAGAAGTTTATCTTTGTGCACAGTTTTTCAGGCTTCAATAGTTTCCACTTCACTTTAAGAACCTTTTTTGTCTGACCTCCTCAGGATAGGGGAGTGTAACAAATGTTGTATGTGCCTCTCTGTGGCTAAAATAGTCGGCAGATTCACCCTGAAAGTGTTTTTCAATTGAACTGAATTGAACACACCTGTAACGAACGAAAATATTACTCTGCAGGAACCTTCAATCGGTTATCAGCCATGCTCACAATACTAGGGGTCTATGTTATCCAACAGCAATAACCAAAATCATTCCCGAAAATCACAAGCTCGCAACAATCTGGACGCAGACCACGGAACTCTGGATTCCACTACCCTGCACATATAGTCAAATGTATCCGTTAGTGGCCACTTAAAACTTTATAATTTCTTAACGTCTGCTGGGACGCCAGAAAAATTACTGATCTACCACACAAAGCACGCTGATCAGTAGATGAGCTGAAAGGTTGGCACCGACACTCAAATAAACAACATACCAAAGGCTTAGCAGGCTCTTGGATCTATATAACTTTGAGACTTCAGTCACGATCCTGTACCACACTCTGTCTATTTAGCATCAAAGACGTCAAAGTACGCACTTCCACTTGTGCGAACCGCCTCTTGTCAGAAAAACACAGCAACACAACACCACGAACATGCAGAATTGACAAACATTACGACATGGATGGGATTAATGTGGAGTAAGCCGCGGATGTACTACACATTTTGCACGTAGTTGCGCATATTACAAAGCTCACAACGTAAAATTGCAAAATGATTGATTATAGGCATCGCCTACGGTGCTTTGAGAGAGCATGTGTACGACACCAAGAGAAGTTTGGATATTTTCAGTGATTGGAACAATATGGAAATGAGTTATCAGTGAATCGTTTCGCTTTCGTTTGAGGCGTGGAATCCGGTTGAGCGAAATGCGCGTAGCGGCCGGTGTGATAGTAACAAATAATACACCCTGCTGCAAAATATTAGGCCTTTGTCAAACACACGAAGACAAGAAACTGTGAAATGTACGTGTGTCCAGTGGCGCGACCCCCCCCCCCCCCCTTCTACCTGCCACGTGCCGACCCACGCAAGTAGTGCAAAACCGAGGAGAATATAGCAGGTTTACAGGTTCCAATCCAAGCTAGCTGCAATCATTTGCGAGTTCTTGAATTCGCAGAACGGCAATTCGCAGTAGCAGACGAATTCTGACTTTATATGTCCAAGTAGCGAAGGAGGGAGAGGACGCAATAGTGGCGAATTCGGGTGGTCATTTCGTAGCAACTTTTTTTGCCAGATCTCGAGCAGTCATGTTCGCTTGGTCAAAATGAAGCAATCTCGCATGTTCGCGTGGCGCTTTCCGAGCGCTCGGAATTTGCCAGCTAGCACTTTTTTTGCCCGGTCTCAAAACGATCGAGCAGCAGATTGCTCAACTGTATCCGGTGCCGTCACATCCGCACTGCAACGTTGGCGAGTGCCCTCATTGGCCCGCATGTTGAAATCACGTGGTTTAGCAGACGACAGAACTCGAAGACTTGCTACCGCGACACCCCTAGCGTGATCCAAGTACCTAAAACCGCTAGATTCCTAGCAATCATGTTCGGGTGGCAACGGTCACGTGATCCAGCTCGGTCGCCGACTAGCAATTTCCAAGCACTTGGACGTGTTGCTACGAAATGACCACCCGAATTCGCTATAAGCAGGCCTCATGTATCTAGGTGGCATTGGTACACAGGTAGTCTCAGTGCCGTGTATGCCAAAGGGAGTCTGGCCATTAGGAGGAGCCTAAAAAAGAGGCTCGACCTGTCAATCAAATTGAGCGTTTTTCATTGGCCGCTATTTTCTATGCGGGACGCCATGACACCAAAATTTTCCCCAAAATGGCGGCGTATCTTGGAACGGCGAAGAGAGGATTTCATGACAAATTTTTTTCACAAATTACATAAATTTTATTTCCTAAGTGTAGATTATGTTGCAATTATCTTGCAAATCACCTTTAAATTACGCAAACAGTGTCAATGTTTGCCTGAAAATAACATGTTTCGTCGACCTTGTTAGGCCTAGTGCGAGAGCAATCACAGGGATCACAGGCAAATAGCGAGAAAAACGCTACGGATTGCCAAAAATTTGCATTTTATGACATAATTTTATTGATGTACGCACCTTTGCTCATTCTCGAGTTAATCATATTATGTTTTATAGTTAAAGTACGTATAATACAGGCAGTCTGTTCCAACTAGCGGTTCTACCGGCCTATCAGTTCTGCTCGTCGTGGTTCTGCTAGCATGCACTTCTGCTTCTCCTACTTCTGCCTTCTGCTATCCTGCGTCTTCCCGACATGCCCCCCTCCATCCAGATGGCGCCGTCAAAAGTGGACGCAAAATCCATTAATTGCTTGGTCGTCAGGGAATATCCTATTCAATCCAATCCAGTTTCCCGAAAATGTCGGCACCATGTCGGCACCACGACCTACTAGATTATAACGACCATGTCAGGCGCACCCCTTCTATGCGCCGCATTTTTGGAAGGTAGCGGTGGCGCGTCTAATCGTCCCAGTTATTGCTTCCTCAACTTCTACAATACTTTGTACTTCAGCTTACCTTAGTATTTCTGTACAAGCGGTGGACGTTCCACAGATGTTTCATTCTGAGGTTATCATCATTCTACGCGTTTTCATAGGGGCTGTCGCTGTCGTCTGCTACGGTGCAGAGCCGTATATTAAATGGGAGTCTGGCCATTGGGAGGAGTCACAAAAAGAGGCTCGATCTGTCAATCACAGTTTCGCTCCTCTGATTGGTTTGCTTTTTACCAAGGGGGTCGCCATGACACCATACTGCCACCCAAAATGGCGACGAAGACAAACACAGTGAAGCGGGGATTTCGTGACAAAAAACTTTCACAGACTAACCTGATTTTACGCTGCAAATGTACATCCTAATATAAGTTTCTCGGAAATCAGTTTCAACTTATGCTCATCCATCGATATCTAACTGAAAATAATACGTTTTGTCGCCAGTGTCAGGCCTAGTGAACACGACGATCACAACGAAATCATAACAAAAACGGCGCTGTGATGTACAGGGTGTGTGCAGAAAAACATGACCCGCATTTTTACATGTAACTCGTTGTCTACTTAGCCGAGGAACTTCCGGTGGCGCATGACGGCGCATTTATGCGTGCGAAATCTGTAGAAAAATTGTGGAAGCCACACCCAGCTTAAAAAATAAACGGAACGACGAAAACGTCGGCTTCCGTGCATCAGAATAGGGCAACATGGTGGACAATAGGGTGTATGTGAAAGGGCAACGTGGTGCACGTAGGAGAGTTGTGTTCAAGTACCGCTAGGGGAGCTATCAGTGCATAAATCGAAACGATGTCCCACATGGATGCTCATCGGCAGTACCCCTAGCGGTGCCTGCAAATAACTCTCATGAGACCGAAATGCACTACCGTGCACTGTCATGACCGCCCTATTCTAATGCATGGAAGCCCATGTTTTCGCGCTCAGTTAATTTTTTTACACTGAGTATGGCTTCCAGGATTTTTTTGTAGCTTTCGCACGCATAAATACGCCGTCGTGCGCCACCGGAAGTTCCTCAGCTAAGTAGACAACGAGTTACATGTAAAAATGCGGGTCATGTTTTTCTGCACACACCCTGTACAATCTTATTTTTAACTGCTGGATTTCATGGATATAAACATTCTTGCCTCTAATATTCCAACTATTCATGGAGATTTGTTTAAAAATCATACCGACAACAGAATGTGTCCCAGCAGCTGGTTCTGCCGGCAGCGGTACAACGACGGAAGCAGACGACAATTCCCGACGTGCCTTACGCTCCCTAGGTGGCGCTCATCAAATCTGCAACAACAATCCACTACTTTTGCAGATTGCGAGAGGTATCCATTTCAATCCCATCCAATCCACTTGCCACCCAAAATGGCGCTGCCCATGTTGGATAAGGGGGCAAATAGTGAGGATAGGCTGATTGATAGCGCCCCATATTTCAAGACTTCATTGGTCGGAAAGCTGAAAAAGTGGGTGGAGCTTCAGGTATAGGCATGACCCATTAATGGCCAGACTCCCTCGACGCGCACGGCTCTGCTACGGTGGTCGTACACACGCTTCTGCGCGTTCAGAATTCAAATTTCCATCGTCCAATCGTGTTGTACCGATCAGTAGCGCCCCTGGCGGATCGTGCGGACAGGCTCCTCATAGGGTTTTCTGATTGTGACATGGTCGTTATAGTCTAGTAGGTCGTGGTCGGCACCCAGTGCATACAGTTAATTTATAGCTTGGATAGCCTGGGATTAATAGCGAACTGTATTTTGCCTGGTGATTGGCCAGAGAGCTCAAAAAGTGGGTGGAGGTCCAGGTATAGGCAGGTCCCATTAATGGCCAGACTCCCTTTGGCATACACGGCACTGGGTAGTCTTACGCGAGGGAGGTCTGTGTGCTGAGACTGCTAGTGTGAAATAAACCTTAGCAGATGGATAAAACCCGCGATAAAACTAACAAATCGACCACTGTGGCGTCGCTTGTGATCATAGTACGACGTAAAGCCACAAATGATCATTTATTTATTATATTTATTAGACTGCGACGTCTCACTGTCGTGAGGCAGATGACCAGAGGCGTAAGTCGTCTACAGTGCATATCACCACTATCTGATGTGTATCATTGCGAAATAACTCTTTTTGTTATGACCCGTTATAAATAACAATTTAACCTTAGTGAAGCCATAAATAAAATGATAGGTTTCGCAAATGTTATGCTTGTAAAATTGATCCATGCTGTTTAGTAAATCTCCAAATGCATTCCATAAATACTCAACCACTTTATTTGATGATGATGATGATAGTGTAGTTTTCCATAAATACTATATAACAGCAGTCTTCATAGTAAATTAATTCAGTAAAGTAGTGCAATATGAAGAAACGGGTATTGGGTCAATAATTACCCGCAGCAAGGTCCATTGTTTCATCCGTACCCGAGCACTAGAACACTACAACCAGTGGGGATCTATCCAAGACCGCCACAGGTAATTACTCACACTGGCCATATCCACAATACAAACTTTTTTGAACATTTCGAAACAAAAATACTTTTTATGTCGAAGGAGCATTTATGCCTGTGTGTGTTCTTTTTTTTATCAGGACAGTTTTTCTGTAAAAAGGCTTTTTGTGCAACGTGAATTTCTTTTTCGCAAGTGGGTAATACGGCCAGGCGGACATCCTGTATGCGTATGTAACTACTCGTAACTACTAGACTACTAATGAGCTAAAATTCATTAATTAACTTATTAATTAGATGTTTTCTGGGAAATGTGAAATAGCGGAATTGGAGCCAGTCATTATTCAAGTCCATCGTCGTTATTAAACACCCTGAGAAGCGAATGTACTTTGTGATATAAATTGCCAAATTTTGCTATGCAAATGAGTCGAAACTATAGGACTATACACTACTCGAGCGCAGAAAGAGCGACGGGCAATCCACGGGAGAGGGTCACGTGCTTTGGAGCGATGGAGCTGATTGGAGTAGGCGCTAATCTGGTGGCCAGATAGACCGCTCTCCAACCCAGATAAGGTGAAGGTCGCGTCGTTTCTGCGCTCGAAAAGTGCGCCGTTCTTGTTTCGGCTCATTTGCATAGCGAAATTTGACAGTTTATATCTCGAAGTGCGTTCGCTTCACAGGGTGTTTAATAATGACTGGCTTCAATTCTGCTATCTCACATTTCCAAGAAAACATCTAATTAATAAGTTAATTAATAAATTTTAGCTAATTAGTAGTCCAGTAGTTGCATACGCTGTCCTACAGGGTGTCCGCCTAGCCGTATAAACCACCTTCGAAAATGAAATACACAAAACAAAAAGAAAACACCCTGTGTAGTGTCGTCTTTTCTGCGTTCCCCGGCACTGTTTTTTTTTTTTTTTTTTAGTTTTTACCAAATATGTTGGACCAACCAGCCCGCACCATCTCGTTATTTAATGTCGACCCTGTATAGTATAAACATAAATAATTATCATGATTCTGCATTCATCCATAAGATGGAACATTTAGCCCTCAGAACAATCCAAGTAACTTAATGCAGGTCATGGTTCTAGCGTTTGCAAAGTATAAAATGCTCTCCTGTGTACATATTAAATAGATGCCTGACAGGAGTCCCATTTACTGTGTGTTGAGACCTGGTTCACGCTGCTGCATTTTCACGCGTCACTTCGGGAAGTCTACACAAGCTGACACTCAAGATGAACGTTACGAGGGATATCCTAAGAATCGCGTGTTTCACGCGAGTGATCATGAAAATCCTGCAACAATTTGGCTCACCTCTGTGTATGAAAGGGTGGGGGGACGCTGTGCCCCCTCCAGCAGATTAAAAACTTTCCGCCTATATACGAGTGTATGTTATTTTATCTGTCAGTGAACATTATGTGTTTCCATGAATTTTCGGAAGAACCCGCAAAACTTTGGAGACGTCCTCATAGTCCCGTTTATTTCACTTTAAACGTCACAGAGAGTGCTATCCTATGTCTCCTAGTAAGAGCGCTAGTCAGGCAGCCATTTTCAATCAGTTGTTACATGCATGTGCGAAAAATGCAACATACATAGGGCTTATGTTTTCGGATTTTATGTTTTTTTTTTAGAAAATTGGATGGTATTAGATTTGGCTCTCAAAAGTTGTGACGTGGAAGGTATCGGAACTGTCAGAGACCCTTTGGTGAGACAGGACGTGTGGCATGTTCCCTTTTTCTTATCCTTGCGCCTTACTTTTACGCCGTCCATTAAATTTGAAAAAAAAAAAAAAAAAGAAATCACTCAAGTTCGTCAAGGGCGATTACCTTGGCATGTATCGATACTTTGAGTGTTTGGACTGGTCTGCAGTTCTTGAAGCATCGGATGTTGACATTGCCATCGAATAAACCTTTCCCTGTTTGTAAACAAATGACGTCATAGTGTTCGACAGCGCCACCAATTTGGTAGAGTTGAACTACGCTCGAAGCTAGGGGCGAACAAGGTCGCTCGCCGAAAGCCACGGGGTTGAGGGGATTACGATGGTCCGTGAAAGGGACGAGACCTTCGGTACTACTTTTCTTGCAATAGGAGGCAGCGAACAAATGCCCATTCGTGGAACCCAGCCCTCCCCTTCCGATTTGTTTCGGTTTCAGTCTGTCTACCAACATCATGATGACGTTTCTCGGGTAGAGGTCTATTATGTACCTCTGCTATTAAAAAAAGTACGTAATGGTCTCTATGTCCCTAGGAGTTGTGCAAAAAAACATAATTATCCCTTTTGGTTTTCTACCCAACTTCGGCGTGCGCTACGTAAGAAATTGAAGTTCCATCGTCATTTCAAGGCATTACGAGATGTTGATTCGTATGCAACGTTATACAGTACGCATAGAAAACAAGCCGAGGCTTTGTACTGTCGTAGAATGCGTCAGCTTGAGTCAGCAGTGATTTATCCAGACACCCCCTACACCCCCTAAATGTTCAGTGACACCCGCCCCCTAACTTTTTCAGCTGTGTACCCCCTACAGGTGGTGCCCTTCCGATTTCAGCTCTAGACACCTGTCGGTAATGATATGTTAAGGTATAATGACGTAACTAAAGGACCCCCCCCCCCTAATTTTTTCTAACATCCGTCCGTGCTTCGGATTCTGGATAACCGCTTGAGTGTGTTCAAAATAACTAGTTCGCAGCCCGATAATAAATTATACGAAGGAATTGGTTCCAATTGCGAAAGTATCACATGTTAATGATCCTTCGGGAAAGAGGACTGATTTGCCTTCTGATATCTCCAACGCTTTTGCGGATAATTTCTCTTCGGTTTACGCCTCACAAGGGGCAAGTTACCAGTGGTTTTAATAACAACAGATGATTATCTTCATGTACCTTTTATCGATTCCTCTGAAGTGCTGACTGCAATCCAGATGCTTAAAGGGGCATGGAAAGACTCCACAACAAATATGTCAGGAGAACTAGAAATTAGGATTACAATCCTTGGGAGTTGGGACACACATTCGCACAAAAACAGCGAGTTTAGCCTTTCAATCTCGCGGGGCAGAAAACCTGCTCCCCTCGGCTGCCAGCTTCTCTTTACTTACTTTCTTTTTGCAGCGCCGGCCTTCCCGCGTCTCGACTACAGGTTTTCCCGTCCATTTTAGTCCCAGTGCCATCTGGATTAGTCCAAGTGTCAACTGAAATAATCCGAGCGCCATTCAATTTAATTCGGGTGCCATCTGAATTAATCCATGGCGTTTTTAAGCACTGTAATCGTGTACTCACACGAGGGACATCCCGCAGAATATTCTACAGACATGTAGTGGAAGGAAAAGTAAAAAGCTGCTGATGGGACTTCTGCTGCGTCTTATGTTGAGCATTCGCACGGCGCCGAGATATCGAGAGTTAAAGCGGAAGCACAGCAGACGACACCATTGGCCATGTCGTCTGCTACAGAATATCTTCTGACTGAGCTGCAGGATATTCCACACGGTTAGAAGAGCACGAAAAGGCATGACCCTCATAGCAGACGACACCACTGGTGCTGTCGTCTGCTACAGACAGTCTTCCCACTGAGCTGCAGGATATTCCACGTGGTTAGAAGAGCACGAAATGCATGACCCACGTAGCAGACGGCACCATTGGTCCTATCGTCTGCCACGGAATATCTTGTAACTAAGCTGCAGGATGTCTTTCCGTGCTCTTCAAACCGCAGAGAATATCCTGCGGCAGAGCCACAAGATATTCCTTCGCAGACGACAGGAAGACTGGTGTCGTCTGCTATGAGCATCATACGTTTTCGCGTTCTGCTAACCACGCGGAATATCCTGCAGTTCAGTCAGAAGACATTCTGTAGGAGGTGACAGCACCAATGGTGTCGTCTGCTATGTGAGTGGCGGCTCCTCGTGTTCTTCTAACCATGTGGAATATCCTGCAGTTCAATCAGAAGATATTCTGTAGCAGACGACAGGACCAGTGGTGTTGTCTGCTATGTGAGTGGTGGTTTTCGTGTTCTTCTAACCGTGTGGAATATCCTGCAGTTCAGAAAGAACATATTCTGTAGCAGACGACAGCACCAGTTGTGTCGTTTGCTATATGAGTCATGGATTTTCGCGCTCTTCTAACTGCGCGGAATATCCAACAGTTCAGTCAGAAAATATTCTGCAGCGGACGACAGCACCAGTGCCGTCGTTTGCTATACTTCCGCTCCAACTCCCAATATCCCAGCGTCATGCGAATGTTCCACATAAGACACGGCACAACTTCAGTTGTATCAGCAGTTCTTTTTTTACTTTTTCTTCCACTAAAATACCCTACAAAGATGTCCCTCGTGTGAACACACAGTTATAGTGCTTAAAAACACCATGGATTAATTCGGATGGCACCCGGATTAAATTGAATAGCATATGGATTAATTCAGGTGGCACTCGGATTAAATACACACCTGTAAAACCTGTTTGTAAACAAATGACGTCATAATGTTCGACAGCGCCACGAGTTTGGTAGAATTGAACTACGTTTAAAGCTAGTGGCGAACAAGGTCGCGCCCGAAAGCCACGGTCTTGAGGGGATTACGATGGTCTCTGAAATGGACGCGACCTTCGGTAGCTCTCCCCTTCCGATCTGTTTTGGTTTCGGTCTGTCTACCAACGTCATGATGACGTTTGTCGGGTAGAGGTTTATCGAATGGCGCTTGGATTATTTCAGATGGCACTTGGACTAAAATGGACGGGAAAACCTGTAGTCGCTCTCGCTATGATTCTCGGTGAGCAGTGAAACACGCTGTGCAACCTGCCGTCACGAGACGAGGAGCCGCTGGGCGAGGTCGTCGCCGCTGCGCGCTCTCTTGCACAGCAACAACAACGTCATGAATGACGACGGGATGAAGTGATTCACCGCAACAATTGCGGTACCATACCTCAGTGCACGTGGGTTAATACGAGGGGTGTTCAAGTCAAATCGGGACTTTCTGTCTCCTGGGTGTACAAATGACTCGTGCTGCTACTTTTTGGTCATTTTCACACGCGACAGGCCTCTGCGTTCACCACGTGGTGGTCCAAAGTTTGTGCAAAATGGAAGACACGTGCTGGACAAGATGGCCGACAACGAGGTGAGCGCGCACATCGAACATCGAATTGCCATGAAGTTTCTCGTGAATGAAGGTCATCTGAAATTCACAGAAGACTTCAGGCTCAGTATAGCCACGATACACTTAGCCGCAACAAGGCGGCTCGGAGTGGTGCAAACGGTTCCGAGACGGCCGTACATCAGTGCAGGACGACCCCGGCTGGGGCGGCTCAGTGAGAGCCCAGTGTCAGAGTTCCTGAGAACATCCAACTTGTGGAGCACCTGATCCTCAAGAACCGACGGATAACATGTCTCGATATCAATAGTGCATATACACTCTAAACCTGGTACCTTCTAGTAAAGGGTAAAAATTTCAAAATGTTTACCCTCTATTTCAGAAGTTACCATGTAACCTATGGGCAATACCCTCTATACACGTTACACAGATCACCTATAAATAGAGGTTACTGTCTCCTAACCTCCACACCGACGTAAAAATTACAGTTTCGCCAGGCATGGGCGTCTCTAAGACGCTCGACTCTTCACAGACGCTACAGAACAAATGGTGCTCAAAATGAGCTCTCAACAGTGCAGAACGCATACTGTTATTCGGAACATATGGCTATCCGTCTAATTCATCTAAGGGCATCCAGTGGCGAAAAGTGAGTGATCACTACATGTACAGATTCACGTGCACAACAAAGGAAAGAAAGAAATAATTGCAACTGGAGCATATGTATTATTCAATTGGCAAACCTGGAACTACAGTTGAGGCAAGAGCACGAGGACGTCGCAATACCAACACTTCAGCTGTGGTGAACGGCATTCAGTTTCAAGGAGGTATAATCTTTGCAGTCCTCACGTTGTTGCAACTTCCTCTCCAGTACGCCAAAAATATTTCTATTCCTTTCTGACATGTCAGAATGACACATCAGCGACGCGGCTATGGTGAATCAGAAGCACATGAAGAAGTAAAACACAAGAATGACAAATGACTAAGCAAATAACGGACGTAAGACACACACGTACACACTGCGTTGAACCGTTCAACCGTGTTAGAGAGACAGACTGTGCTGTGATTAGTGTTCCTAGACTGTCCAGCAAAAACGTAACCACGTAAACTTTGTAGTGAACATACCGTAGAAATATCCTGATGAAGTTCCGTCACTTGACACTTGTGCTTTCTTCACAGTTCTGAACACGATCCGCAGTTCGTACAGACGCAGAGACACAATAATGTAACGCACACTGATCCGACACTCTCGTACTGAATGATTGAATGTGCGGCTTGAACGAGAACACAGTGACTTTTGAGCAGTACCTTTTATACAGGTTACCATGCAAACAAACAAGAAAAACAAACGAAGGAAATTCAAACGTGGAATTCGTTTAGAAGTTACAACGTTCCTATAAAGGGTACATTTATAAGTTACGACGATTGGATTTCCGTTGAACACCGAAGCAACATCTATTGCTCCTCCAGTGTCTCGTTACAAGTCATGTTTAACCTCTAAATAGATTGAGGTATCGGTCGTGTAACCTCTACGATATTTGGAAATCTACGTCTATATAAAGGTTACACATTGCTAAAAGTTACAATAAAGGGTACCGAGTTAAGAGTGTAGTGCGATCAATAGTGCATATTATTGCCAGGTTCTCAGGGGTGTGCATAAGGCGCTGAAGCAAAAGCGGCCGGGCCTCATCACCAAAGGAGTCCTCCTGCTACAGTTCAATGCACGCCCGCATACCGGACATCTCACGACACGCCAGGAACTTTGCTGGGAGTTGCTGCCACAGACCAGACCTCGCCCCCAGCGATTTCCATCTCTTCGGGCCACTGAAGGCGTTCCTTGGGGGCCCAGCTGCGACGACGAGGTCAAGAATGCGGTCCGACCATGGTTGCTACGCGCCGGTAAGGATTTCTACGCTGCTGGCATCCAAGACCTCGTGAAACGCTGGGACAAGTGCATTAGTGGAGCTGGAGATTACGTGGAAAAATAAAACCAATTTCTCGCCTGTAAGTTCATTTTACTTTTGCGAAAAATGAAAGGTCCCGGTTTGACTTGAACGCCCCTCGTATATGAGTGGGATGACGATGAAAAAGATTAGGCCTACACACTCGCACACACATGACACACGCACATGAGATATCACACACGTGGGTGCGTCGTAACTGATGCGGATAGTAGTTCATCCGGTCGGCCACCGGAGATGTGCTGTGAAGATCACATCTCCGCATTCATGGCAAAAGCTCTGATGTCAGAGGAGTTCAAGCAGGCTAGTAGACGTCTGTGTGACGTCTCCGTGCGTGAGTTTGGCTCTTTGTCGCAACCGTATTACGCTGCACATGGGGTTCCCCTGGGCTGAATACTTGGACCTCTCCCGTTTAACGTATTTGTTAACGACTTATGTTTTAACTTGGCGAAGATACTGCTGTACGCTGATGATATTAAGCTTTACATGCCTATAGCTTCAACAAATGATTGCTTTGTTCTTCAAAGTGAAATTAACAAAGTAATGGTGTGGGCAGAACGGGGTAATTTTAAACGCATCGAAAACATGTGTAATGGCTTTTACCAGGAAACGTTCTTCTATTGCCTTCTCGTACATGCTGGGGGATGCCCTTTGAAAAGATCACTCGTAGCTCGTGACTTGGGTGTTTTCGTAGACAGTATACAAGTCTAAATTTGTCGAACATGTTATTAGCACGTACTACTCTGTACTGGGGTTTCTTTCAAGGGTTACGCGTGGATTCAGCGATCCTCATTGTCTTCATTAGATTATATCGTTCTTTAATCATCGGCCCCTGGCCGAATCCAGCCCATCAACGCTCTGCGCTCTTTTGACCTTTCTGGACACAATCGGACTTCGATCCTTATTGTGAAGGGGCTCATTATCTCATTGTCCACATTACCACCAGCAATGGGGTGGAGCATCGCCTCTGGCGATGAAACTCCCCGTTCATCATCTTAAAATAAAGTTGTTGTTGTTCCTTTTTCACCTCCGAAGTCGTCGAGTAGCTTTAGAACGGGTCCAGAAAAATTGTTCCCGGAAGAAATGTCCCCTGCTGAGGAACGTCCACTTTTGGTACGCGTGTACTCCTTGACTTTGGCAGTTGACATTTTTACTAGGACAGTGTGAATATTCGATGTTTTCAAACTCCAAAGCGTGTAATCGTATATTCTATGCGATTTCCGAATCAAATATGGAATTCAATGTTCAAATCGAATTGATACTTCTTTCAAACCGAATTTATTTGAATAGTCCCAAAGCTGCACACGTAGGGTCGGCACAGGGAGTGCATAAAACAAAGGGAGCACTACTTTATATTCGGATCCGTATGCGTATCTCAGGCATACATGCTGTATATGTATCCTGTACGGTTATTCAACGAGTCGCTTAATTTATTTGTATTCAATTCGGTTTTAAAATGACTATTCACACATAGCATTTCTTTGCCTAGGGGGGTCATTGTGGGTGACCAAGGTCAGTTTGGGTGCATTTACTCCGTTGTTTCTTGCTATAAAGCAGCCGGAACCAGTCAAGGGGCTCCCGAGGCGCAACGAGTTTCTTGCTTGTAACTTTTGTTGCTTTTCCCCCCTGCATTTCATTTTCCTTTTTACCCATCATCGTGCACGCTCCTAGTCATTCCGAACGACCTCTTCTGATTTGTTAAAACTGGACAGCGTACGCCGTTTTGTGGCACTTTACATTTGTGTCACAGAAAAAGTTTTCACTTTCGTTTTAGCGCCGCGAAGCAACTGTGGTTATGAGCGACGTACAGACGTGGACCCACGGTGTAAGATATATATATAGTTATGTGAGGAAGCTCCCGGCCGGCCTCCTAATGTTCGCCTCCGCCTTTCCGCGGCTCTCACGAGATGGCGCGAAGAACGGTGGGCTGAGGCGGCTGAGGGGCGTGGGATGGGAAGAGCGCGTTGAAGTAAATGCGTGCACGGAAGCCGGCATTTTAAAAGGGTAGCAAGCAAAGATAGAGGCTGACACTGGCTCGAACTTATGATGAAACTGCCAACATTTATAGTTACTTTCCGCGTGTGTATCCGCGCCAGCTAAAGTAATCATGACAGAGACCGATGCTGTGGGCGGCGTTTATTCCAGCCATCGACTATTCTCTAGAGATCTGGCCTAGGATTTTCCCTCTCCCTCGCGCGCCCCGCCCATCCGGAGCGCGCCAAACGTAGACGGAGACGTGCTTTTCGCGATGCTACGTCCACGATCTCTAGAGAATAGTCTTGTGAGCATCACAGGGAAATGTTAGTGTGCACACGTCAAGGACGTGCTCGATCGTGTCCCAAAAAATTGTCTGTTCATTGGCATGGGCAGAAAAATAGTATTCTGCAGCCCTCAAGATCGCATACAGTTTCATGTTTGGATGCTGCAGTCCACCTCTACTCTTGACATTTGTGAGTGCCGCTTCTGGCACCTGTGACGCGTGAACAGTTAAAGCACCAATGCACTTTGAACAACATGTGAGCCTCTTCATTTTTCGGGTTAGGAAGCCTGTGACGTAATACAAAATACAATTGGCTACTGCAGGTGAGGTGCTGTCGCCTACGACTATGTCGTCACATTCCCATTCTTCGGTGCCCACTAGCGCGTCAATCCTCGATTTCAGCTCCTGCAAGATGTCATGATTATTATTGTTCTTAAATGCACAGAGAAAGTCTGAGAGTTTCAGTATAGGTGCCTCGTTGGCCAGGACTTCACAATTCCCAAACTTTGGTGGTTTTAAAATACTGTACATTGACAGCATGCGATACAACTGCAGGAACGTTGTCATGGTTGGGTGATCGTTCTGACTTCCTGCACGACGGATTTTTCCAAAAAAGCGCTCCAAGCAGTCCTGATTTAGTTTCCCAGTAAGGACATGCTTGAAGCCACAATTTTTGATTAAATAAGTACATAAATCTAACGTTGACCTCAGAGTAACACGCAATCCTTCGGCAGTTTTCGCTGTCAGGAACATGTCTTTCAATATTGCACCACTGTGAACCTCTTCTTCCCAGTTGTCTAGCCACTAGTAGTATAGACATAGACTGTATAATTTTCGAGCGGCATAAGAACCGAGCGGCATAAGAACCGTGCGCTATAACGACATCCTTTTTCTAATCCAAGATGGCCGAATCTAAGCCAACACAATCCAGTTCTAAGCCAACACAATCCACTTGTAATCCAAGCACGAGCCAAATCCAAAGCCATCTGATTGGCCGCCATTAGCCCCGCCCACTTCACGTTGATTGGCCACCGCGCCCCCAACTGATCTTTGAATGGCTGACCGTAGATCCGCTCCTTTATGCTAATTAGTTGGCTTGGCTCCGCCCAGTTCACACTGAGCGGCCCGTGCTAAGCCTTGACTGATCGTTGATTGGTTGACTGTAGCTCCGCCCCCCTTATGCTAATTACTCGGCTCTGCCCCCACTTCACACGCTGATTGGTGCACGCGTATCGCTGAGCACAGCTCCGCCCCTTTATGCTAATTAACCGGCTCCACTGATTGGTCCATTCTAAGCCTACTGATCACTCTCCCCAGACTTCTGATTGGCCGCGGCCGCAGCCGCCGCCGCCGCCGGACGCCCCCGCTGCGGCCTCAAACTTACCCGGGCTAGCGGGTGGCCGCCGCCAGATGGTGCGCGGGTCGCTCGCCGGCGGCTTCAGATGGTTCTAACCCAACGCCTCTATCTCAGACGTCCAAACTTACCTCGTGCCACCAGATGGCGCGACTCAGGTGCATCAACTCCGCGCTGTTCCGCTTCGAGGCGTCACACGAGCGAGAGAACTTCGTCGAGATGTGCTGCCACATATTGCGCTCCCGTATCACCGCAAGCAAGTTGCGGGAAATCATACGCGAAATCTTGGACGAGTACCTGTCGGCTTACAGGGAGCAATCACTGCGCGAGCTTCAGGAACTATGTCAGGAAGAAATAAGAGTCCTGGAGACGATCAGCAATCGCGCTAGGAGCTATGGATGAAAATAAAGATGCATCACACCTCGCTACACAGTCTGCTCGAGTTATTCCACGATGCGCATGCAGTTCCAGCACCCTGCTCGAATTCTCATCTCCGGCGCGTCCATGTGTGGGAAGACGGTGCTCACGCAGAATATAATGAGACATCCCGAATTATTTAGCATTCCACCGCAGAAGATACTCTACGTACGAAAGTATGCAGCCGGCTGGGAAAAGGATTTCGACGGTGTGGAGTTTATGGACAGGATACCCGCAGATTGGAATGAGCGATATCCCACTCTCATAGTTATTGACGATCAAATCACGGAAAAGGGGGTTCTATCGGAGGTAGAGTCGCTGTTTGTACGTGGTAGCCACCATAAGAATGCGTCCGTGATCCTGATCACACAAGCCTTGTTCTATCACAATGCCGCTTTTCGAACGATATCGCTGAACGCCAGTTATATCGTATTGTTCCGGAACGCGCGGTCCGTACAACAGATCGAAACCTTCGGACGTCAGGTATTCGGGAAACAGGGGCTCTCCTATTTTCTCGACGCATATAACCAGGCGACGGAGAAGGCGCACGGTTATTTAGTTGTGGATCTGCACGCGCAAACACCTCCCTCTCGTAGCCTGCGAACGGGTATTTTACCGCACGACCGGCAGTTCCTGTTTACGCCCGCGAAATGACGGCCGATCTTAGAAGACATCTCACGCTCCTCAAAGTATTGGCTGCCAGCAAACCGACGCACCGCGCAGAGTTACTTAAAGAGCTCAGCTGCGACGACATTCGAATCCCTTTCGGAAATCTGTCTGAACATTCTACGCGGAAATATCCCACTTTCGACGGAACTTCATAAAAACCTGAAGAAACACAAAAAAAATCCTCCGCTTCCTCGCCTACAAGTCACTTCATAAGTGCCCCCGGCAGTTGAAGAAATATATTAGGGGACAACGAGGTGGTCTCATTCCCATACTTCCACTGCTCCTCTCAGGGCTATCAAGTCTCGTGGCGGGAGTCGCCGGGCGAGCGATATCCAAAGCCATCGGTCATGGCTCATAGAATAGAAATAGGTGAAGTTCTGAA
>NW_026999563.1:0-65999 GCF_037126465.1 Ornithodoros turicata | reverse complement strand
TCTCGGCCGAAGTCCCCTCGTCAAAACACGTACGCGAAAAACCTGGGCTACCCTCGATATCTTTTTGGCACAGTGCCAATCACTTCAGCGTGTGGTCGGGCTAAGCCTAACCGATGAAATTTTGCAACAGCCGTCCTACCCCCCCCCCCCCCCAAACACGCAGTAAACACGAAAAGCCTGCGCTATCCGCGACATCTTTTCTTTTCACAGTTCCAATCACTCTCGCGTTGACCCGTCCCTCCCTGGCATGCGTGTAAAATATGAACACTCTCCGCCATTGCTAACACCACATCTCTAATCACGCGCCCTGGTTCAGCCTATTTTTCGGAAAAACCCGCGGGCTGTCCCCCTCCCAGGCACGCGTCCTAAATATGAAGATACATGGGAAAGAAAGGAACAATCAGACGTACTCCTAGCAGTGTGTCCAAGGTTAACGTACGCAGTGGGGTCGGCTTCTAATTCAACTACGCGGGCGATTTCGACAGTTCAATGAAATTTTCTTGCACTATATCAGTCGTAACGCGATCCACTTGCCGCCATACTGAGAGTAGCAGAGAAGTCATTATTAACACGCTCTTTTCTTTACAGAAAAGAGCTGAACAGGCCAGTAACATGCACCACAAGAATTGATTCATCGCCAAAGGTTACACCCCCTGTCTACACTGGCTGACGTGTGCATTGGAATGATAGCAATCTGTCCGACACATCAACACACGCATTAAACATGAACAGAATGCACTCACCGCAATAGAGTCATAATTACCGCGGAAATTGAACGTACACCACCCCGCTACAAATAACGAACGGTTGACGGGAAACACTGCACCTGGCCCGACCGCCTCTTCCAGCCGCAATTCTCCGGAGCAACTGGCGATAACTGGTTTCCGCGGCAAATGGAGAGGGCGCTCACCACCACCGACAAGCAAATCACTTCCGTTCCCCTGGTAACGGGGAAGTTGCGAGCGCCGCCACACGCGAGAGATGGCGATCCGATAACCGCGCGTCGTCTGCTAGCTCGAAATGCGTAGACGTGGCAGCGCTTTCCAAGGAATGCGGAGAGGAATGGAAATTCGGCGCTAGCAGACGATGCCTGGTTATCGGATCGCCATCTCTCCCGTGTGGTGCTGCTCGCAGCCCCGCCGCCACCAGGGGAACGCGATGACGCGAAGGCAGTACAGCAATTACGAACACCGGGCGCTATTAGCGATATCATATTTTCACAGCTCCAATCACGTCACCGCATGGTCGGGCTAAGCCTAAACGACGAAATCTCGCCGAAGTCCCCTCGTCAAAACACGTACGCGAAAAACCTGGGCTACCCTCGATATCTTTTTGGCACAGTGCCAATCACTTCAGCGTGTGGTCGGGCTAAGCCTAACCGACGAAATTTTGCACCAGCCGTCCTACCCCCCCCCCCCCCAAACACGCAGTAAACACGACAAGCCTGCGCTATCCGCGACATCTTTTCTTTTCACAGTTCCAATCACTCTCGCGTTGACCCGTCCCTCCCTGGCATGCGTGTAAAATATGAACACTCTCCGCCATTGCTAACACCACATCTCTAATCACGCGCCCTGGTTCAGCCTATTTTTCGGAAAAACCCGCGGGCTGTCCCCCTCCCAGGCACGCGTCCTAAATATGAAGACACATGGGAAAGAAAGGAACAATCAGACGTACTCCTAGCAGTGTGTCCAAGGTTAACGTACGCAGTGGGGTCGGCTTCTAATTCAACTACGCGGGCGATTTCGACAGTTCAATGAAATTTTCTTGCACTATATCAGTCGTAACGCGATCCACTTGCCGCCATACTGAGAGTAGCAGAGAAGTCATTATTAACACGCTCTTTTCTTTACAGAAAAGAGCTGAACAGGCCAGTAACATGCACCACAAGAATTGATTCATCGCCAAAGGTTACACCCCCTGTCTACACTGGCTGACGTGTGCATTGGAATGATAGCAATCTGTCCGACACATCAACACACGCATTAAACATGAACAGAATGCACTCACCGCAATAGAGTCATAATTACCGCGGAAATTGAACGTACACCACCCCGCTACAAATAACGAACGGTTGACGGGAAACACTGCACCTGGCCCGACCGCCTCTTCCAGCCGCAATTCTCCGGAGCAACTGGCGATAACTGGTTTCCGCGGCATATGGAGAGGGCGCTCACCACCACCGACAAGCAAATCACTTCCGTTCCCCTGGTAACGGGGAAGTTGCGAGCGCCGCCACACGCGAGAGATGGCGATCCGATAACCGCGCGTCGTCTGCTAGCTCGAAATGCGTAGACGTGGCAGCGCTTTCCAAGGAATGCGGAGAGGAATGGAAATTCGGCGCTAGCAGACGATGCCTGGTTATCGGATCGCCATCTCTCCCGTGTGGTGCTGCTCGCAGCCCCGCCGCCACCAGGGGAACGCGATGACGCGAAGGCAGTACAGCAATTACGAACACCGGGCGCTATTAGCGATATCATATTTTCACAGCTCCAATCACGTCACCGCATGGTCGGGCTAAGCCTAAACGACGAAATCTCGCCGAAGTCCCCTCGTCAAAACACGTACGCGAAAAACCTGGGCTACCCTCGATATCTTTTTGGCACAGTGCCAATCACTTCAGCGTGTGGTCGGGCTAAGCCTAACCGACGAAATTTTGCACCAGCCGTCCTACCCCCCCCCCCCCCCAAACACGCAGTAAACACGACAAGCCTGCGATATCATATTTTCACAGTTCGAATCAGTTCAGCGCGTGATAAGCCTAAACGACGAAATTTTGCCGCAGCCCCGCCGTCCAAACACGCAGTAAACACGACAAGCCTGCGCTATCAGCGATATCATTTTTTCACAGTTCGAATCAGTTCAGCGCGTGATAAGCCTAAACGACGAAACATGAAAAGCCTGCGCTATCCGCGATATCTTTTCGTTTCACAGTTCCAAACACTTCTCGCGTGGCCCCTTCCCTCCCTGGCATGCATGAAAAATATAAACACTGTGCTTTCCGCCATTGCTAACACCACATCTCTAATCACGCGCCCAGGCACTCGAGCTAAGCCCCATTTTTTATCGGGAAAACCCGCTGCCTGCTTCCCTCTCAGACAGGCGTCGTCAATATGAACACTCCGGGCTTGGAGCCATTGCTAACACCACTCTCTAATCACGCGCCCTGGTTCAGCCTATTTTTTTCGGTAAAACCCGCCGCCTGCCCCCCCTCCCAGACACCCGTCGTAAATATGAACACTCTCCGCCATTGCTAACACCACATCTCTAATCACGAATACGTTCTAACGCAGGATCTCTAACGACGCCCGCCATAAATATGAACACGAGACACTTACCGAGCCAACACGTAGTACGTCATCCTCGCTTTGAACACTCCTCAGGGCATTAGTCCACGTCTGTGAACTAGGGTTCCGTCTCTCGTCAAAAGATGCCTGGGAAAGAAAGGAACAATCAGACGTATTCCTAGCTGTGTGTCCAACGTTAACGTACGCAGTGGGGTCGGCTTCTAATTCTAAACGACGAAATCTGGCCGAAGTCCACTCGTCAAAACACGTACACGAAAAACCTGGGCTACCTTCGATACCTTTTTGGCACAGTGCCAATCACTTCAGCGCGTGGTCGGGCTAAGCCTAACCGATGAAATTTTGCAACAGCCGTCCTACCCCCCCCCCCCCCAAACACGCAGTAAACACGAAAAGCCTGCGCTATCCGCGACATCTTTTCTTTTCACAGTTCCAATCACTCTCGCGTTGACCCGTCCCTCCCTGGCATGCGTGTAAAATATGAACACTCTCCGCCATTGCTAACACCACATCTCTAATCACGCGCCCTGGTTCAGCCTATTTTTCGGAAAAACCCGCGGGCTGTCCCCCTCCCAGGCACGCGTCCTAAATATGAAGATACATGGGAAAGAAAGGAACAATCAGACGTACTCCTAGCAGTGTGTCCAAGGTTAACGTACGCAGTGGGGTCGGCTTCTAATTCAACTACGCGGGCGATTTCGACAGTTCAATGAAATTTTCTTGCACTATATCAGTCGTAACGCGATCCACTTGCCGCCATACTGAGAGTAGCAGAGAAGTCATTATTAACACGCTCTTTTCTTTACAGAAAAGAGCTGAACAGGCCAGTAACATGCACCACAAGAATTGATTCATCGCCAAAGGTTACACCCCCTGTCTACACTGGCTGACGTGTGCATTGGAATGATAGCAATCTGTCCGACACATCAACACACGCATTAAACATGAACAGAATGCACTCACCGCAATAGAGTCATAATTACCGCGGAAATTGAACGTACACCACCCCGCTACAAATAACGAACGGTTGACGGGAAACACTGCACCTGGCCCGACCGCCTCTTCCAGCCGCAATTCTCCGGAGCAACTGGCGATAACTGGTTTCCGCGGCAAATGGAGAGGGCGCTCACCACCACCGACAAGCAAATCACTTCCGTTCCCCTGGTAACGGGGAAGTTGCGAGCGCCGCCACACGCGAGAGATGGCGATCCGATAACCGCGCGTCGTCTGCTAGCTCGAAATGCGTAGACGTGGCAGCGCTTTCCAAGGAATGCGGAGAGGAATGGAAATTCGGCGCTAGCAGACGATGCCTGGTTATCGGATCGCCATCTCTCCCGTGTGGTGCTGCTCGCAGCCCCGCCGCCACCAGGGGAACGCGATGACGCGAAGGCAGTACAGCAATTACGAACACCGGGCGCTATTAGCGATATCATATTTTCACAGCTCCAATCACGTCACCGCATGGTCGGGCTAAGCCTAAACGACGAAATCTCGCCGAAGTCCCCTCGTCAAAACACGTACGCGAAAAACCTGGGCTACCCTCGATATCTTTTTGGCACAGTGCCAATCACTTCAGCGTGTGGTCGGGCTAAGCCTAACCGACGAAATTTTGCACCAGCCGTCCTACCCCCCCCCCCCCCCAAACACGCAGTAAACACGACAAGCCTGCGATATCATATTTTCACAGTTCGAATCAGTTCAGCGCGTGATAAGCCTAAACGACGAAATTTTGCCGCAGCCCCGCCGTCCAAACACGCAGTAAACACGACAAGCCTGCGCTATCAGCGATATCATTTTTTCACAGTTCGAATCAGTTCAGCGCGTGATAAGCCTAAACGACGAAACATGAAAAGCCTGCGCTATCCGCGATATCTTTTCGTTTCACAGTTCCAAACACTTCTCGCGTGGCCCCTTCCCTCCCTGGCATGCATGAAAAATATAAACACTGTGCTTTCCGCCATTGCTAACACCACATCTCTAATCACGCGCCCAGGCACTCGAGCTAAGCCCCATTTTTTATCGGGAAAACCCGCTGCCTGCTTCCCTCTCAGACAGGCGTCGTCAATATGAACACTCCGGGCTTGGAGCCATTGCTAACACCACTCTCTAATCACGCGCCCTGGTTCAGCCTATTTTTTTCGGTAAAACCCGCCGCCTGCCCCCCCTCCCAGACACCCGTCGTAAATATGAACACTCTCCGCCATTGCTAACACCACATCTCTAATCACGAATACGTTCTAACGCAGGATCTCTAACGACGCCCGCCATAAATATGAACACGAGACACTTACCGAGCCAACACGTAGTACGTCATCCTCGCTTTGAACACTCCTCAGGGCATTAGTCCACGTCTGTGAACTAGGGTTCCGTCTCTCGTCAAAAGATGCCTGGGAAAGAAAGGAACAATCAGACGTATTCCTAGCTGTGTGTCCAACGTTAACGTACGCAGTGGGGTCGGCTTCTAATTCTAAACGACGAAATCTGGCCGAAGTCCACTCGTCAAAACACGTACACGAAAAACCTGGGCTACCTTCGATACCTTTTTGGCACAGTGCCAATCACTTCAGCGCGTGGTCGGGCTAAGCCTAACCGATGAAATTTTGCAACAGCCGTCCTACCCCCCCCCCCCCCCAAACACGCAGTAAACACGAAAAGCCTGCGCTATCCGCGACATCTTTTCTTTTCACAGTTCCAATCACTCTCGCGTTGACCCGTCCCTCCCTGGCATGCGTGTAAAATATGAACACTCTCCGCCATTGCTAACACCACATCTCTAATCACGCGCCCTGGTTCAGCCTATTTTTCGGAAAAACCCGCGGGCTGTCCCCCTCCCAGGCACGCGTCCTAAATATGAAGACACATGGGAAAGAAAGGAACAATCAGACGTACTCCTAGCAGTGTGTCCAAGGTTAACGTACGCAGTGGGGTCGGCTTCTAATTCAACTACGCGGGCGATTTCGACAGTTCAATGAAATTTTCTTGCACTATATCAGTCGTAACGCGATCCACTTGCCGCCATACTGAGAGTAGCAGAGAAGTCATTATTAACACGCTCTTTTCTTTACAGAAAAGAGCTGAACAGGCCAGTAACATGCACCACAAGAATTGATTCATCGCCAAAGGTTACACCCCCTGTCTACACTGGCTGACGTGTGCATTGGAATGATAGCAATCTGTCCGACACATCAACACACGCATTAAACATGAACAGAATGCACTCACCGCAATAGAGTCATAATTACCGCGGAAATTGAACGTACACCACCCCGCTACAAATAACGAACGGTTGACGGGAAACACTGCACCTGGCCCGACCGCCTCTTCCAGCCGCAATTCTCCGGAGCAACTGGCGATAACTGGTTTCCGCGGCAAATGGAGAGGGCGCTCACCACCACCGACAAGCAAATCACTTCCGTTCCCCTGGTAACGGGGAAGTTGCGAGCGCCGCCACACGCGAGAGATGGCGATCCGATAACCGCGCGTCGTCTGCTAGCTCGAAATGCGTAGACGTGGCAGCGCTTTCCAAGGAATGCGGAGAGGAATGGAAATTCGGCGCTAGCAGACGATGCCTGGTTATCGGATCGCCATCTCTCCCGTGTGGTGCTGCTCGCAGCCCCGCCGCCACCAGGGGAACGCGATGACGCGAAGGCAGTACAGCAATTACGAACACCGGGCGCTATTAGCGATATCATATTTTCACAGCTCCAATCACGTCACCGCATGGTCGGGCTAAGCCTAAACGACGAAATCTCGCCGAAGTCCCCTCGTCAAAACACGTACGCGAAAAACCTGGGCTACCCTCGATATCTTTTTGGCACAGTGCCAATCACTTCAGCGTGTGGTCGGGCTAAGCCTAACCGACGAAATTTTGCACCAGCCGTCCTACCCCCCCCCCCCCCCCAAACACGCAGTAAACACGACAAGCCTGCGATATCATATTTTCACAGTTCGAATCAGTTCAGCGCGTGATAAGCCTAAACGACGAAATTTTGCCGCAGCCCCGCCGTCCAAACACGCAGTAAACACGACAAGCCTGCGCTATCAGCGATATCATTTTTTCACAGTTCGAATCAGTTCAGCGCGTGATAAGCCTAAACGACGAAACATGAAAAGCCTGCGCTATCCGCGATATCTTTTCGTTTCACAGTTCCAAACACTTCTCGCGTGGCCCCTTCCCTCCCTGGCATGCATGAAAAATATAAACACTGTGCTTTCCGCCATTGCTAACACCACATCTCTAATCACGCGCCCAGGCACTCGAGCTAAGCCCCATTTTTTATCGGGAAAACCCGCTGCCTGCTTCCCTCTCAGACAGGCGTCGTCAATATGAACACTCCGGGCTTGGAGCCATTGCTAACACCACTCTCTAATCACGCGCCCTGGTTCAGCCTATTTTTTTCGGTAAAACCCGCCGCCTGCCCCCCCTCCCAGACACCCGTCGTAAATATGAACACTCTCCGCCATTGCTAACACCACATCTCTAATCACGAATACGTTCTAACGCAGGATCTCTAACGACGCCCGCCATAAATATGAACACGAGACACTTACCGAGCCAACACGTAGTACGTCATCCTCGCTTTGAACACTCCTCAGGGCATTAGTCCACGTCTGTGAACTAGGGTTCCGTCTCTCGTCAAAAGATGCCTGGGAAAGAAAGGAACAATCAGACGTATTCCTAGCTGTGTGTCCAACGTTAACGTACGCAGTGGGGTCGGCTTCTAATTCTAAACGACGAAATCTGGCCGAAGTCCACTCGTCAAAACACGTACACGAAAAACCTGGGCTACCTTCGATACCTTTTTGGCACAGTGCCAATCACTTCAGCGCGTGGTCGGGCTAAGCCTAACCGATGAAATTTTGCAACAGCCGTCCTACCCCCCCCCCCCCCAAACACGCAGTAAACACGAAAAGCCTGCGCTATCCGCGACATCTTTTCTTTTCACAGTTCCAATCACTCTCGCGTTGACCCGTCCCTCCCTGGCATGCGTGTAAAATATGAACACTCTCCGCCATTGCTAACACCACATCTCTAATCACGCGCCCTGGTTCAGCCTATTTTTCGGAAAAACCCGCGGGCTGTCCCCCTCCCAGGCACGCGTCCTAAATATGAAGATACATGGGAAAGAAAGGAACAATCAGACGTACTCCTAGCAGTGTGTCCAAGGTTAACGTACGCAGTGGGGTCGGCTTCTAATTCAACTACGCGGGCGATTTCGACAGTTCAATGAAATTTTCTTGCACTATATCAGTCGTAACGCGATCCACTTGCCGCCATACTGAGAGTAGCAGAGAAGTCATTATTAACACGCTCTTTTCTTTACAGAAAAGAGCTGAACAGGCCAGTAACATGCACCACAAGAATTGATTCATCGCCAAAGGTTACACCCCCTGTCTACACTGGCTGACGTGTGCATTGGAATGATAGCAATCTGTCCGACACATCAACACACGCATTAAACATGAACAGAATGCACTCACCGCAATAGAGTCATAATTACCGCGGAAATTGAACGTACACCACCCCGCTACAAATAACGAACGGTTGACGGGAAACACTGCACCTGGCCCGACCGCCTCTTCCAGCCGCAATTCTCCGGAGCAACTGGCGATAACTGGTTTCCGCGGCAAATGGAGAGGGCGCTCACCACCACCGACAAGCAAATCACTTCCGTTCCCCTGGTAACGGGGAAGTTGCGAGCGCCGCCACACGCGAGAGATGGCGATCCGATAACCGCGCGTCGTCTGCTAGCTCGAAATGCGTAGACGTGGCAGCGCTTTCCAAGGAATGCGGAGAGGAATGGAAATTCGGCGCTAGCAGACGATGCCTGGTTATCGGATCGCCATCTCTCCCGTGTGGTGCTGCTCGCAGCCCCGCCGCCACCAGGGGAACGCGATGACGCGAAGGCAGTACAGCAATTACGAACACCGGGCGCTATTAGCGATATCATATTTTCACAGCTCCAATCACGTCACCGCATGGTCGGGCTAAGCCTAAACGACGAAATCTCGCCGAAGTCCCCTCGTCAAAACACGTACGCGAAAAACCTGGGCTACCCTCGATATCTTTTTGGCACAGTGCCAATCACTTCAGCGTGTGGTCGGGCTAAGCCTAACCGACGAAATTTTGCACCAGCCGTCCTACCCCCCCCCCCCCCAAACACGCAGTAAACACGACAAGCCTGCGCTATCCGCGACATCTTTTCTTTTCACAGTTCCAATCACTCTCGCGTTGACCCGTCCCTCCCTGGCATGCGTGTAAAATATGAACACTCTCCGCCATTGCTAACACCACATCTCTAATCACGCGCCCTGGTTCAGCCTATTTTTCGGAAAAACCCGCGGGCTGTCCCCCTCCCAGGCACGCGTCCTAAATATGAAGACACATGGGAAAGAAAGGAACAATCAGACGTACTCCTAGCAGTGTGTCCAAGGTTAACGTACGCAGTGGGGTCGGCTTCTAATTCAACTACGCGGGCGATTTCGACAGTTCAATGAAATTTTCTTGCACTATATCAGTCGTAACGCGATCCACTTGCCGCCATACTGAGAGTAGCAGAGAAGTCATTATTAACACGCTCTTTTCTTTACAGAAAAGAGCTGAACAGGCCAGTAACATGCACCACAAGAATTGATTCATCGCCAAAGGTTACACCCCCTGTCTACACTGGCTGACGTGTGCATTGGAATGATAGCAATCTGTCCGACACATCAACACACGCATTAAACATGAACAGAATGCACTCACCGCAATAGAGTCATAATTACCGCGGAAATTGAACGTACACCACCCCGCTACAAATAACGAACGGTTGACGGGAAACACTGCACCTGGCCCGACCGCCTCTTCCAGCCGCAATTCTCCGGAGCAACTGGCGATAACTGGTTTCCGCGGCATATGGAGAGGGCGCTCACCACCACCGACAAGCAAATCACTTCCGTTCCCCTGGTAACGGGGAAGTTGCGAGCGCCGCCACACGCGAGAGATGGCGATCCGATAACCGCGCGTCGTCTGCTAGCTCGAAATGCGTAGACGTGGCAGCGCTTTCCAAGGAATGCGGAGAGGAATGGAAATTCGGCGCTAGCAGACGATGCCTGGTTATCGGATCGCCATCTCTCCCGTGTGGTGCTGCTCGCAGCCCCGCCGCCACCAGGGGAACGCGATGACGCGAAGGCAGTACAGCAATTACGAACACCGGGCGCTATTAGCGATATCATATTTTCACAGCTCCAATCACGTCACCGCATGGTCGGGCTAAGCCTAAACGACGAAATCTCGCCGAAGTCCCCTCGTCAAAACACGTACGCGAAAAACCTGGGCTACCCTCGATATCTTTTTGGCACAGTGCCAATCACTTCAGCGTGTGGTCGGGCTAAGCCTAACCGACGAAATTTTGCACCAGCCGTCCTACCCCCCCCCCCCCCAAACACGCAGTAAACACGACAAGCCTGCGATATCATATTTTCACAGTTCGAATCAGTTCAGCGCGTGATAAGCCTAAACGACGAAATTTTGCCGCAGCCCCGCCGTCCAAACACGCAGTAAACACGACAAGCCTGCGCTATCAGCGATATCATTTTTTCACAGTTCGAATCAGTTCAGCGCGTGATAAGCCTAAACGACGAAACATGAAAAGCCTGCGCTATCCGCGATATCTTTTCGTTTCACAGTTCCAAACACTTCTCGCGTGGCCCCTTCCCTCCCTGGCATGCATGAAAAATATAAACACTGTGCTTTCCGCCATTGCTAACACCACATCTCTAATCACGCGCCCAGGCACTCGAGCTAAGCCCCATTTTTTATCGGGAAAACCCGCTGCCTGCTTCCCTCTCAGACAGGCGTCGTCAATATGAACACTCCGGGCTTGGAGCCATTGCTAACACCACTCTCTAATCACGCGCCCTGGTTCAGCCTATTTTTTTCGGTAAAACCCGCCGCCTGCCCCCCCTCCCAGACACCCGTCGTAAATATGAACACTCTCCGCCATTGCTAACACCACATCTCTAATCACGAATACGTTCTAACGCAGGATCTCTAACGACGCCCGCCATAAATATGAACACGAGACACTTACCGAGCCAACACGTAGTACGTCATCCTCGCTTTGAACACTCCTCAGGGCATTAGTCCACGTCTGTGAACTAGGGTTCCGTCTCTCGTCAAAAGATGCCTGGGAAAGAAAGGAACAATCAGACGTATTCCTAGCTGTGTGTCCAACGTTAACGTACGCAGTGGGGTCGGCTTCTAATTCTAAACGACGAAATCTGGCCGAAGTCCACTCGTCAAAACACGTACACGAAAAACCTGGGCTACCTTCGATACCTTTTTGGCACAGTGCCAATCACTTCAGCGCGTGGTCGGGCTAAGCCTAACCGATGAAATTTTGCAACAGCCGTCCTACCCCCCCCCCCCCAAACACGCAGTAAACACGAAAAGCCTGCGCTATCCGCGACATCTTTTCTTTTCACAGTTCCAATCACTCTCGCGTTGACCCGTCCCTCCCTGGCATGCGTGTAAAATATGAACACTCTCCGCCATTGCTAACACCACATCTCTAATCACGCGCCCTGGTTCAGCCTATTTTTCGGAAAAACCCGCGGGCTGTCCCCCTCCCAGGCACGCGTCCTAAATATGAAGATACATGGGAAAGAAAGGAACAATCAGACGTACTCCTAGCAGTGTGTCCAAGGTTAACGTACGCAGTGGGGTCGGCTTCTAATTCAACTACGCGGGCGATTTCGACAGTTCAATGAAATTTTCTTGCACTATATCAGTCGTAACGCGATCCACTTGCCGCCATACTGAGAGTAGCAGAGAAGTCATTATTAACACGCTCTTTTCTTTACAGAAAAGAGCTGAACAGGCCAGTAACATGCACCACAAGAATTGATTCATCGCCAAAGGTTACACCCCCTGTCTACACTGGCTGACGTGTGCATTGGAATGATAGCAATCTGTCCGACACATCAACACACGCATTAAACATGAACAGAATGCACTCACCGCAATAGAGTCATAATTACCGCGGAAATTGAACGTACACCACCCCGCTACAAATAACGAACGGTTGACGGGAAACACTGCACCTGGCCCGACCGCCTCTTCCAGCCGCAATTCTCCGGAGCAACTGGCGATAACTGGTTTCCGCGGCAAATGGAGAGGGCGCTCACCACCACCGACAAGCAAATCACTTCCGTTCCCCTGGTAACGGGGAAGTTGCGAGCGCCGCCACACGCGAGAGATGGCGATCCGATAACCGCGCGTCGTCTGCTAGCTCGAAATGCGTAGACGTGGCAGCGCTTTCCAAGGAATGCGGAGAGGAATGGAAATTCGGCGCTAGCAGACGATGCCTGGTTATCGGATCGCCATCTCTCCCGTGTGGTGCTGCTCGCAGCCCCGCCGCCACCAGGGGAACGCGATGACGCGAAGGCAGTACAGCAATTACGAACACCGGGCGCTATTAGCGATATCATATTTTCACAGCTCCAATCACGTCACCGCATGGTCGGGCTAAGCCTAAACGACGAAATCTCGCCGAAGTCCCCTCGTCAAAACACGTACGCGAAAAACCTGGGCTACCCTCGATATCTTTTTGGCACAGTGCCAATCACTTCAGCGTGTGGTCGGGCTAAGCCTAACCGACGAAATTTTGCACCAGCCGTCCTACCCCCCCCCCCCCCCAAACACGCAGTAAACACGACAAGCCTGCGATATCATATTTTCACAGTTCGAATCAGTTCAGCGCGTGATAAGCCTAAACGACGAAATTTTGCCGCAGCCCCGCCGTCCAAACACGCAGTAAACACGACAAGCCTGCGCTATCAGCGATATCATTTTTTCACAGTTCGAATCAGTTCAGCGCGTGATAAGCCTAAACGACGAAACATGAAAAGCCTGCGCTATCCGCGATATCTTTTCGTTTCACAGTTCCAAACACTTCTCGCGTGGCCCCTTCCCTCCCTGGCATGCATGAAAAATATAAACACTGTGCTTTCCGCCATTGCTAACACCACATCTCTAATCACGCGCCCAGGCACTCGAGCTAAGCCCCATTTTTTATCGGGAAAACCCGCTGCCTGCTTCCCTCTCAGACAGGCGTCGTCAATATGAACACTCCGGGCTTGGAGCCATTGCTAACACCACTCTCTAATCACGCGCCCTGGTTCAGCCTATTTTTTTCGGTAAAACCCGCCGCCTGCCCCCCCTCCCAGACACCCGTCGTAAATATGAACACTCTCCGCCATTGCTAACACCACATCTCTAATCACGAATACGTTCTAACGCAGGATCTCTAACGACGCCCGCCATAAATATGAACACGAGACACTTACCGAGCCAACACGTAGTACGTCATCCTCGCTTTGAACACTCCTCAGGGCATTAGTCCACGTCTGTGAACTAGGGTTCCGTCTCTCGTCAAAAGATGCCTGGGAAAGAAAGGAACAATCAGACGTATTCCTAGCTGTGTGTCCAACGTTAACGTACGCAGTGGGGTCGGCTTCTAATTCTAAACGACGAAATCTGGCCGAAGTCCACTCGTCAAAACACGTACACGAAAAACCTGGGCTACCTTCGATACCTTTTTGGCACAGTGCCAATCACTTCAGCGCGTGGTCGGGCTAAGCCTAACCGATGAAATTTTGCAACAGCCGTCCTACCCCCCCCCCCCCCCAAACACGCAGTAAACACGAAAAGCCTGCGCTATCCGCGACATCTTTTCTTTTCACAGTTCCAATCACTCTCGCGTTGACCCGTCCCTCCCTGGCATGCGTGTAAAATATGAACACTCTCCGCCATTGCTAACACCACATCTCTAATCACGCGCCCTGGTTCAGCCTATTTTTCGGAAAAACCCGCGGGCTGTCCCCCTCCCAGGCACGCGTCCTAAATATGAAGATACATGGGAAAGAAAGGAACAATCAGACGTACTCCTAGCAGTGTGTCCAAGGTTAACGTACGCAGTGGGGTCGGCTTCTAATTCAACTACGCGGGCGATTTCGACAGTTCAATGAAATTTTCTTGCACTATATCAGTCGTAACGCGATCCACTTGCCGCCATACTGAGAGTAGCAGAGAAGTCATTATTAACACGCTCTTTTCTTTACAGAAAAGAGCTGAACAGGCCAGTAACATGCACCACAAGAATTGATTCATCGCCAAAGGTTACACCCCCTGTCTACACTGGCTGACGTGTGCATTGGAATGATAGCAATCTGTCCGACACATCAACACACGCATTAAACATGAACAGAATGCACTCACCGCAATAGAGTCATAATTACCGCGGAAATTGAACGTACACCACCCCGCTACAAATAACGAACGGTTGACGGGAAACACTGCACCTGGCCCGACCGCCTCTTCCAGCCGCAATTCTCCGGAGCAACTGGCGATAACTGGTTTCCGCGGCAAATGGAGAGGGCGCTCACCACCACCGACAAGCAAATCACTTCCGTTCCCCTGGTAACGGGGAAGTTGCGAGCGCCGCCACACGCGAGAGATGGCGATCCGATAACCGCGCGTCGTCTGCTAGCTCGAAATGCGTAGACGTGGCAGCGCTTTCCAAGGAATGCGGAGAGGAATGGAAATTCGGCGCTAGCAGACGATGCCTGGTTATCGGATCGCCATCTCTCCCGTGTGGTGCTGCTCGCAGCCCCGCCGCCACCAGGGGAACGCGATGACGCGAAGGCAGTACAGCAATTACGAACACCGGGCGCTATTAGCGATATCATATTTTCACAGCTCCAATCACGTCACCGCATGGTCGGGCTAAGCCTAAACGACGAAATCTCGCCGAAGTCCCCTCGTCAAAACACGTACGCGAAAAACCTGGGCTACCCTCGATATCTTTTTGGCACAGTGCCAATCACTTCAGCGTGTGGTCGGGCTAAGCCTAACCGACGAAATTTTGCACCAGCCGTCCTACCCCCCCCCCCCCCCCAAACACGCAGTAAACACGACAAGCCTGCGATATCATATTTTCACAGTTCGAATCAGTTCAGCGCGTGATAAGCCTAAACGACGAAATTTTGCCGCAGCCCCGCCGTCCAAACACGCAGTAAACACGACAAGCCTGCGCTATCAGCGATATCATTTTTTCACAGTTCGAATCAGTTCAGCGCGTGATAAGCCTAAACGACGAAACATGAAAAGCCTGCGCTATCCGCGATATCTTTTCGTTTCACAGTTCCAAACACTTCTCGCGTGGCCCCTTCCCTCCCTGGCATGCATGAAAAATATAAACACTGTGCTTTCCGCCATTGCTAACACCACATCTCTAATCACGCGCCCAGGCACTCGAGCTAAGCCCCATTTTTTATCGGGAAAACCCGCTGCCTGCTTCCCTCTCAGACAGGCGTCGTCAATATGAACACTCCGGGCTTGGAGCCATTGCTAACACCACTCTCTAATCACGCGCCCTGGTTCAGCCTATTTTTTTCGGTAAAACCCGCCGCCTGCCCCCCCTCCCAGACACCCGTCGTAAATATGAACACTCTCCGCCATTGCTAACACCACATCTCTAATCACGAATACGTTCTAACGCAGGATCTCTAACGACGCCCGCCATAAATATGAACACGAGACACTTACCGAGCCAACACGTAGTACGTCATCCTCGCTTTGAACACTCCTCAGGGCATTAGTCCACGTCTGTGAACTAGGGTTCCGTCTCTCGTCAAAAGATGCCTGGGAAAGAAAGGAACAATCAGACGTATTCCTAGCTGTGTGTCCAACGTTAACGTACGCAGTGGGGTCGGCTTCTAATTCTAAACGACGAAATCTGGCCGAAGTCCACTCGTCAAAACACGTACACGAAAAACCTGGGCTACCTTCGATACCTTTTTGGCACAGTGCCAATCACTTCAGCGCGTGGTCGGGCTAAGCCTAACCGATGAAATTTTGCAACAGCCGTCCTACCCCCCCCCCCCCCAAACACGCAGTAAACACGAAAAGCCTGCGCTATCCGCGACATCTTTTCTTTTCACAGTTCCAATCACTCTCGCGTTGACCCGTCCCTCCCTGGCATGCGTGTAAAATATGAACACTCTCCGCCATTGCTAACACCACATCTCTAATCACGCGCCCTGGTTCAGCCTATTTTTCGGAAAAACCCGCGGGCTGTCCCCCTCCCAGGCACGCGTCCTAAATATGAAGATACATGGGAAAGAAAGGAACAATCAGACGTACTCCTAGCAGTGTGTCCAAGGTTAACGTACGCAGTGGGGTCGGCTTCTAATTCAACTACGCGGGCGATTTCGACAGTTCAATGAAATTTTCTTGCACTATATCAGTCGTAACGCGATCCACTTGCCGCCATACTGAGAGTAGCAGAGAAGTCATTATTAACACGCTCTTTTCTTTACAGAAAAGAGCTGAACAGGCCAGTAACATGCACCACAAGAATTGATTCATCGCCAAAGGTTACACCCCCTGTCTACACTGGCTGACGTGTGCATTGGAATGATAGCAATCTGTCCGACACATCAACACACGCATTAAACATGAACAGAATGCACTCACCGCAATAGAGTCATAATTACCGCGGAAATTGAACGTACACCACCCCGCTACAAATAACGAACGGTTGACGGGAAACACTGCACCTGGCCCGACCGCCTCTTCCAGCCGCAATTCTCCGGAGCAACTGGCGATAACTGGTTTCCGCGGCAAATGGAGAGGGCGCTCACCACCACCGACAAGCAAATCACTTCCGTTCCCCTGGTAACGGGGAAGTTGCGAGCGCCGCCACACGCGAGAGATGGCGATCCGATAACCGCGCGTCGTCTGCTAGCTCGAAATGCGTAGACGTGGCAGCGCTTTCCAAGGAATGCGGAGAGGAATGGAAATTCGGCGCTAGCAGACGATGCCTGGTTATCGGATCGCCATCTCTCCCGTGTGGTGCTGCTCGCAGCCCCGCCGCCACCAGGGGAACGCGATGACGCGAAGGCAGTACAGCAATTACGAACACCGGGCGCTATTAGCGATATCATATTTTCACAGCTCCAATCACGTCACCGCATGGTCGGGCTAAGCCTAAACGACGAAATCTCGCCGAAGTCCCCTCGTCAAAACACGTACGCGAAAAACCTGGGCTACCCTCGATATCTTTTTGGCACAGTGCCAATCACTTCAGCGTGTGGTCGGGCTAAGCCTAACCGACGAAATTTTGCACCAGCCGTCCTACCCCCCCCCCCCCCAAACACGCAGTAAACACGACAAGCCTGCGATATCATATTTTCACAGTTCGAATCAGTTCAGCGCGTGATAAGCCTAAACGACGAAATTTTGCCGCAGCCCCGCCGTCCAAACACGCAGTAAACACGACAAGCCTGCGCTATCAGCGATATCATTTTTTCACAGTTCGAATCAGTTCAGCGCGTGATAAGCCTAAACGACGAAACATGAAAAGCCTGCGCTATCCGCGATATCTTTTCGTTTCACAGTTCCAAACACTTCTCGCGTGGCCCCTTCCCTCCCTGGCATGCATGAAAAATATAAACACTGTGCTTTCCGCCATTGCTAACACCACATCTCTAATCACGCGCCCAGGCACTCGAGCTAAGCCCCATTTTTTATCGGGAAAACCCGCTGCCTGCTTCCCTCTCAGACAGGCGTCGTCAATATGAACACTCCGGGCTTGGAGCCATTGCTAACACCACTCTCTAATCACGCGCCCTGGTTCAGCCTATTTTTTTCGGTAAAACCCGCCGCCTGCCCCCCCTCCCAGACACCCGTCGTAAATATGAACACTCTCCGCCATTGCTAACACCACATCTCTAATCACGAATACGTTCTAACGCAGGATCTCTAACGACGCCCGCCATAAATATGAACACGAGACACTTACCGAGCCAACACGTAGTACGTCATCCTCGCTTTGAACACTCCTCAGGGCATTAGTCCACGTCTGTGAACTAGGGTTCCGTCTCTCGTCAAAAGATGCCTGGGAAAGAAAGGAACAATCAGACGTATTCCTAGCTGTGTGTCCAACGTTAACGTACGCAGTGGGGTCGGCTTCTAATTCTAAACGACGAAATCTGGCCGAAGTCCACTCGTCAAAACACGTACACGAAAAACCTGGGCTACCTTCGATACCTTTTTGGCACAGTGCCAATCACTTCAGCGCGTGGTCGGGCTAAGCCTAACCGATGAAATTTTGCAACAGCCGTCCTACCCCCCCCCCCCCCAAACACGCAGTAAACACGAAAAGCCTGCGCTATCCGCGACATCTTTTCTTTTCACAGTTCCAATCACTCTCGCGTTGACCCGTCCCTCCCTGGCATGCGTGTAAAATATGAACACTCTCCGCCATTGCTAACACCACATCTCTAATCACGCGCCCTGGTTCAGCCTATTTTTCGGAAAAACCCGCGGGCTGTCCCCCTCCCAGGCACGCGTCCTAAATATGAAGACACATGGGAAAGAAAGGAACAATCAGACGTACTCCTAGCAGTGTGTCCAAGGTTAACGTACGCAGTGGGGTCGGCTTCTAATTCAACTACGCGGGCGATTTCGACAGTTCAATGAAATTTTCTTGCACTATATCAGTCGTAACGCGATCCACTTGCCGCCATACTGAGAGTAGCAGAGAAGTCATTATTAACACGCTCTTTTCTTTACAGAAAAGAGCTGAACAGGCCAGTAACATGCACCACAAGAATTGATTCATCGCCAAAGGTTACACCCCCTGTCTACACTGGCTGACGTGTGCATTGGAATGATAGCAATCTGTCCGACACATCAACACACGCATTAAACATGAACAGAATGCACTCACCGCAATAGAGTCATAATTACCGCGGAAATTGAACGTACACCACCCCGCTACAAATAACGAACGGTTGACGGGAAACACTGCACCTGGCCCGACCGCCTCTTCCAGCCGCAATTCTCCGGAGCAACTGGCGATAACTGGTTTCCGCGGCAAATGGAGAGGGCGCTCACCACCACCGACAAGCAAATCACTTCCGTTCCCCTGGTAACGGGGAAGTTGCGAGCGCCGCCACACGCGAGAGATGGCGATCCGATAACCGCGCGTCGTCTGCTAGCTCGAAATGCGTAGACGTGGCAGCGCTTTCCAAGGAATGCGGAGAGGAATGGAAATTCGGCGCTAGCAGACGATGCCTGGTTATCGGATCGCCATCTCTCCCGTGTGGTGCTGCTCGCAGCCCCGCCGCCACCAGGGGAACGCGATGACGCGAAGGCAGTACAGCAATTACGAACACCGGGCGCTATTAGCGATATCATATTTTCACAGCTCCAATCACGTCACCGCATGGTCGGGCTAAGCCTAAACGACGAAATCTCGCCGAAGTCCCCTCGTCAAAACACGTACGCGAAAAACCTGGGCTACCCTCGATATCTTTTTGGCACAGTGCCAATCACTTCAGCGTGTGGTCGGGCTAAGCCTAACCGACGAAATTTTGCACCAGCCGTCCTACCCCCCCCCCCCCCCAAACACGCAGTAAACACGACAAGCCTGCGATATCATATTTTCACAGTTCGAATCAGTTCAGCGCGTGATAAGCCTAAACGACGAAATTTTGCCGCAGCCCCGCCGTCCAAACACGCAGTAAACACGACAAGCCTGCGCTATCAGCGATATCATTTTTTCACAGTTCGAATCAGTTCAGCGCGTGATAAGCCTAAACGACGAAACATGAAAAGCCTGCGCTATCCGCGATATCTTTTCGTTTCACAGTTCCAAACACTTCTCGCGTGGCCCCTTCCCTCCCTGGCATGCATGAAAAATATAAACACTGTGCTTTCCGCCATTGCTAACACCACATCTCTAATCACGCGCCCAGGCACTCGAGCTAAGCCCCATTTTTTATCGGGAAAACCCGCTGCCTGCTTCCCTCTCAGACAGGCGTCGTCAATATGAACACTCCGGGCTTGGAGCCATTGCTAACACCACTCTCTAATCACGCGCCCTGGTTCAGCCTATTTTTTTCGGTAAAACCCGCCGCCTGCCCCCCCTCCCAGACACCCGTCGTAAATATGAACACTCTCCGCCATTGCTAACACCACATCTCTAATCACGAATACGTTCTAACGCAGGATCTCTAACGACGCCCGCCATAAATATGAACACGAGACACTTACCGAGCCAACACGTAGTACGTCATCCTCGCTTTGAACACTCCTCAGGGCATTAGTCCACGTCTGTGAACTAGGGTTCCGTCTCTCGTCAAAAGATGCCTGGGAAAGAAAGGAACAATCAGACGTATTCCTAGCTGTGTGTCCAACGTTAACGTACGCAGTGGGGTCGGCTTCTAATTCTAAACGACGAAATCTGGCCGAAGTCCACTCGTCAAAACACGTACACGAAAAACCTGGGCTACCTTCGATACCTTTTTGGCACAGTGCCAATCACTTCAGCGCGTGGTCGGGCTAAGCCTAACCGATGAAATTTTGCAACAGCCGTCCTACCCCCCCCCCCCCCAAACACGCAGTAAACACGAAAAGCCTGCGCTATCCGCGACATCTTTTCTTTTCACAGTTCCAATCACTCTCGCGTTGACCCGTCCCTCCCTGGCATGCGTGTAAAATATGAACACTCTCCGCCATTGCTAACACCACATCTCTAATCACGCGCCCTGGTTCAGCCTATTTTTCGGAAAAACCCGCGGGCTGTCCCCCTCCCAGGCACGCGTCCTAAATATGAAGATACATGGGAAAGAAAGGAACAATCAGACGTACTCCTAGCAGTGTGTCCAAGGTTAACGTACGCAGTGGGGTCGGCTTCTAATTCAACTACGCGGGCGATTTCGACAGTTCAATGAAATTTTCTTGCACTATATCAGTCGTAACGCGATCCACTTGCCGCCATACTGAGAGTAGCAGAGAAGTCATTATTAACACGCTCTTTTCTTTACAGAAAAGAGCTGAACAGGCCAGTAACATGCACCACAAGAATTGATTCATCGCCAAAGGTTACACCCCCTGTCTACACTGGCTGACGTGTGCATTGGAATGATAGCAATCTGTCCGACACATCAACACACGCATTAAACATGAACAGAATGCACTCACCGCAATAGAGTCATAATTACCGCGGAAATTGAACGTACACCACCCCGCTACAAATAACGAACGGTTGACGGGAAACACTGCACCTGGCCCGACCGCCTCTTCCAGCCGCAATTCTCCGGAGCAACTGGCGATAACTGGTTTCCGCGGCAAATGGAGAGGGCGCTCACCACCACCGACAAGCAAATCACTTCCGTTCCCCTGGTAACGGGGAAGTTGCGAGCGCCGCCACACGCGAGAGATGGCGATCCGATAACCGCGCGTCGTCTGCTAGCTCGAAATGCGTAGACGTGGCAGCGCTTTCCAAGGAATGCGGAGAGGAATGGAAATTCGGCGCTAGCAGACGATGCCTGGTTATCGGATCGCCATCTCTCCCGTGTGGTGCTGCTCGCAGCCCCGCCGCCACCAGGGGAACGCGATGACGCGAAGGCAGTACAGCAATTACGAACACCGGGCGCTATTAGCGATATCATATTTTCACAGCTCCAATCACGTCACCGCATGGTCGGGCTAAGCCTAAACGACGAAATCTCGCCGAAGTCCCCTCGTCAAAACACGTACGCGAAAAACCTGGGCTACCCTCGATATCTTTTTGGCACAGTGCCAATCACTTCAGCGTGTGGTCGGGCTAAGCCTAACCGACGAAATTTTGCACCAGCCGTCCTACCCCCCCCCCCCCCCAAACACGCAGTAAACACGACAAGCCTGCGCTATCCGCGACATCTTTTCTTTTCACAGTTCCAATCACTCTCGCGTTGACCCGTCCCTCCCTGGCATGCGTGTAAAATATGAACACTCTCCGCCATTGCTAACACCACATCTCTAATCACGCGCCCTGGTTCAGCCTATTTTTCGGAAAAACCCGCGGGCTGTCCCCCTCCCAGGCACGCGTCCTAAATATGAAGACACATGGGAAAGAAAGGAACAATCAGACGTACTCCTAGCAGTGTGTCCAAGGTTAACGTACGCAGTGGGGTCGGCTTCTAATTCAACTACGCGGGCGATTTCGACAGTTCAATGAAATTTTCTTGCACTATATCAGTCGTAACGCGATCCACTTGCCGCCATACTGAGAGTAGCAGAGAAGTCATTATTAACACGCTCTTTTCTTTACAGAAAAGAGCTGAACAGGCCAGTAACATGCACCACAAGAATTGATTCATCGCCAAAGGTTACACCCCCTGTCTACACTGGCTGACGTGTGCATTGGAATGATAGCAATCTGTCCGACACATCAACACACGCATTAAACATGAACAGAATGCACTCACCGCAATAGAGTCATAATTACCGCGGAAATTGAACGTACACCACCCCGCTACAAATAACGAACGGTTGACGGGAAACACTGCACCTGGCCCGACCGCCTCTTCCAGCCGCAATTCTCCGGAGCAACTGGCGATAACTGGTTTCCGCGGCAAATGGAGAGGGCGCTCACCACCACCGACAAGCAAATCACTTCCGTTCCCCTGGTAACGGGGAAGTTGCGAGCGCCGCCACACGCGAGAGATGGCGATCCGATAACCGCGCGTCGTCTGCTAGCTCGAAATGCGTAGACGTGGCAGCGCTTTCCAAGGAATGCGGAGAGGAATGGAAATTCGGCGCTAGCAGACGATGCCTGGTTATCGGATCGCCATCTCTCCCGTGTGGTGCTGCTCGCAGCCCCGCCGCCACCAGGGGAACGCGATGACGCGAAGGCAGTACAGCAATTACGAACACCGGGCGCTATTAGCGATATCATATTTTCACAGCTCCAATCACGTCACCGCATGGTCGGGCTAAGCCTAAACGACGAAATCTCGCCGAAGTCCCCTCGTCAAAACACGTACGCGAAAAACCTGGGCTACCCTCGATATCTTTTTGGCACAGTGCCAATCACTTCAGCGTGTGGTCGGGCTAAGCCTAACCGACGAAATTTTGCACCAGCCGTCCTACCCCCCCCCCCCCCAAACACGCAGTAAACACGACAAGCCTGCGATATCATATTTTCACAGTTCGAATCAGTTCAGCGCGTGATAAGCCTAAACGACGAAATTTTGCCGCAGCCCCGCCGTCCAAACACGCAGTAAACACGACAAGCCTGCGCTATCAGCGATATCATTTTTTCACAGTTCGAATCAGTTCAGCGCGTGATAAGCCTAAACGACGAAACATGAAAAGCCTGCGCTATCCGCGATATCTTTTCGTTTCACAGTTCCAAACACTTCTCGCGTGGCCCCTTCCCTCCCTGGCATGCATGAAAAATATAAACACTGTGCTTTCCGCCATTGCTAACACCACATCTCTAATCACGCGCCCAGGCACTCGAGCTAAGCCCCATTTTTTATCGGGAAAACCCGCTGCCTGCTTCCCTCTCAGACAGGCGTCGTCAATATGAACACTCCGGGCTTGGAGCCATTGCTAACACCACTCTCTAATCACGCGCCCTGGTTCAGCCTATTTTTTTCGGTAAAACCCGCCGCCTGCCCCCCCTCCCAGACACCCGTCGTAAATATGAACACTCTCCGCCATTGCTAACACCACATCTCTAATCACGAATACGTTCTAACGCAGGATCTCTAACGACGCCCGCCATAAATATGAACACGAGACACTTACCGAGCCAACACGTAGTACGTCATCCTCGCTTTGAACACTCCTCAGGGCATTAGTCCACGTCTGTGAACTAGGGTTCCGTCTCTCGTCAAAAGATGCCTGGGAAAGAAAGGAACAATCAGACGTATTCCTAGCTGTGTGTCCAACGTTAACGTACGCAGTGGGGTCGGCTTCTAATTCTAAACGACGAAATCTGGCCGAAGTCCACTCGTCAAAACACGTACACGAAAAACCTGGGCTACCTTCGATACCTTTTTGGCACAGTGCCAATCACTTCAGCGCGTGGTCGGGCTAAGCCTAACCGATGAAATTTTGCAACAGCCGTCCTACCCCCCCCCCCCCAAACACGCAGTAAACACGAAAAGCCTGCGCTATCCGCGACATCTTTTCTTTTCACAGTTCCAATCACTCTCGCGTTGACCCGTCCCTCCCTGGCATGCGTGTAAAATATGAACACTCTCCGCCATTGCTAACACCACATCTCTAATCACGCGCCCTGGTTCAGCCTATTTTTCGGAAAAACCCGCGGGCTGTCCCCCTCCCAGGCACGCGTCCTAAATATGAAGATACATGGGAAAGAAAGGAACAATCAGACGTACTCCTAGCAGTGTGTCCAAGGTTAACGTACGCAGTGGGGTCGGCTTCTAATTCAACTACGCGGGCGATTTCGACAGTTCAATGAAATTTTCTTGCACTATATCAGTCGTAACGCGATCCACTTGCCGCCATACTGAGAGTAGCAGAGAAGTCATTATTAACACGCTCTTTTCTTTACAGAAAAGAGCTGAACAGGCCAGTAACATGCACCACAAGAATTGATTCATCGCCAAAGGTTACACCCCCTGTCTACACTGGCTGACGTGTGCATTGGAATGATAGCAATCTGTCCGACACATCAACACACGCATTAAACATGAACAGAATGCACTCACCGCAATAGAGTCATAATTACCGCGGAAATTGAACGTACACCACCCCGCTACAAATAACGAACGGTTGACGGGAAACACTGCACCTGGCCCGACCGCCTCTTCCAGCCGCAATTCTCCGGAGCAACTGGCGATAACTGGTTTCCGCGGCAAATGGAGAGGGCGCTCACCACCACCGACAAGCAAATCACTTCCGTTCCCCTGGTAACGGGGAAGTTGCGAGCGCCGCCACACGCGAGAGATGGCGATCCGATAACCGCGCGTCGTCTGCTAGCTCGAAATGCGTAGACGTGGCAGCGCTTTCCAAGGAATGCGGAGAGGAATGGAAATTCGGCGCTAGCAGACGATGCCTGGTTATCGGATCGCCATCTCTCCCGTGTGGTGCTGCTCGCAGCCCCGCCGCCACCAGGGGAACGCGATGACGCGAAGGCAGTACAGCAATTACGAACACCGGGCGCTATTAGCGATATCATATTTTCACAGCTCCAATCACGTCACCGCATGGTCGGGCTAAGCCTAAACGACGAAATCTCGCCGAAGTCCCCTCGTCAAAACACGTACGCGAAAAACCTGGGCTACCCTCGATATCTTTTTGGCACAGTGCCAATCACTTCAGCGTGTGGTCGGGCTAAGCCTAACCGACGAAATTTTGCACCAGCCGTCCTACCCCCCCCCCCCCCCAAACACGCAGTAAACACGACAAGCCTGCGATATCATATTTTCACAGTTCGAATCAGTTCAGCGCGTGATAAGCCTAAACGACGAAATTTTGCCGCAGCCCCGCCGTCCAAACACGCAGTAAACACGACAAGCCTGCGCTATCAGCGATATCATTTTTTCACAGTTCGAATCAGTTCAGCGCGTGATAAGCCTAAACGACGAAACATGAAAAGCCTGCGCTATCCGCGATATCTTTTCGTTTCACAGTTCCAAACACTTCTCGCGTGGCCCCTTCCCTCCCTGGCATGCATGAAAAATATAAACACTGTGCTTTCCGCCATTGCTAACACCACATCTCTAATCACGCGCCCAGGCACTCGAGCTAAGCCCCATTTTTTATCGGGAAAACCCGCTGCCTGCTTCCCTCTCAGACAGGCGTCGTCAATATGAACACTCCGGGCTTGGAGCCATTGCTAACACCACTCTCTAATCACGCGCCCTGGTTCAGCCTATTTTTTTCGGTAAAACCCGCCGCCTGCCCCCCCTCCCAGACACCCGTCGTAAATATGAACACTCTCCGCCATTGCTAACACCACATCTCTAATCACGAATACGTTCTAACGCAGGATCTCTAACGACGCCCGCCATAAATATGAACACGAGACACTTACCGAGCCAACACGTAGTACGTCATCCTCGCTTTGAACACTCCTCAGGGCATTAGTCCACGTCTGTGAACTAGGGTTCCGTCTCTCGTCAAAAGATGCCTGGGAAAGAAAGGAACAATCAGACGTATTCCTAGCTGTGTGTCCAACGTTAACGTACGCAGTGGGGTCGGCTTCTAATTCTAAACGACGAAATCTGGCCGAAGTCCACTCGTCAAAACACGTACCGAAAAACCTGGGCTACCCTCGATATCTTTTTGGCACAGTGCCAATCACTTCAGCGCGTGGTCGGGCTAAGCCTAACCGATGAAATTTTGCAACAGCCGTCATACCCCCCCCCCCCCCAAACACGCAGTAACCACGAAAAGCCTGCGCTGTCCGCGACATCTTTTCTTTTACAGTTCCAATCACTCTCGCGTTGACCCGTCCCTCCCTGGCATGCGTGTAAAATATGAACACTCTCCGCCATTGCTAACACCACATCTCTAATCACGCGCCCTGGTTCAGCCTATTTTTCGGAAAAACCCGCGGGCTGTCCCCCTCCCAGGCACGCGTCCTAAATATGAAGACACATGGGAAAGAAAGGAACAATCAGACGTACTCCTAGCAGTGTGTCCAAGGTTAACGTACGCAGTGGGGTCGGCTTCTAATTCAACTACGCGGGCGATTTCGACAGTTCAATGAAATTTTCTTGCACTATATCAGTCGTAACGCGATCCACTTGCCGCCATACTGAGAGTAGCAGAGAAGTCATTATTAACACGCTCTTTTCTTTACAGAAAAGAGCTGAACAGGCCAGTAACATGCACCACAAGAATTGATTCATCGCCAAAGGTTACACCCCCTGTCTACACTGGCTGACGTGTGCATTGGAATGATAGCAATCTGTCCGACACATCAACACACGCATTAAACATGAACAGAATGCACTCACCGCAATAGAGTCATAATTACCGCGGAAATTGAACGTACACCACCCCGCTACAAATAACGAACGGTTGACGGGAAACACTGCACCTGGCCCGACCGCCTCTTCCAGCCGCAATTCTCCGGAGCAACTGGCGATAACTGGTTTCCGCGGCAAATGGAGAGGGCGCTCACCACCACCGACAAGCAAATCACTTCCGTTCCCCTGGTAACGGGGAAGTTGCGAGCGCCGCCACACGCGAGAGATGGCGATCCGATAACCGCGCGTCGTCTGCTAGCTCGAAATGCGTAGACGTGGCAGCGCTTTCCAAGGAATGCGGAGAGGAATGGAAATTCGGCGCTAGCAGACGATGCCTGGTTATCGGATCGCCATCTCTCCCGTGTGGTGCTGCTCGCAGCCCCGCCGCCACCAGGGGAACGCGATGACGCGAAGGCAGTACAGCAATTACGAACACCGGGCGCTATTAGCGATATCATATTTTCACAGCTCCAATCACGTCACCGCATGGTCGGGCTAAGCCTAAACGACGAAATCTCGCCGAAGTCCCCTCGTCAAAACACGTACGCGAAAAACCTGGGCTACCCTCGATATCTTTTTGGCACAGTGCCAATCACTTCAGCGTGTGGTCGGGCTAAGCCTAACCGACGAAATTTTGCACCAGCCGTCATACCCCCCCCCCCCCCAAACACGCAGTAAACACGACAAGCCTGCGATATCATATTTTCACAGTTCGAATCAGTTCAGCGCGTGATAAGCCTAAACGACGAAATTTTGCCGCAGCCCCGCCGTCCAAACACGCAGTAAACACGACAAGCCTGCGCTATCAGCGATATCATTTTTTCACAGTTCGAATCAGTTCAGCGCGTGATAAGCCTAAACGACGAAACATGAAAAGCCTGCGCTATCCGCGATATCTTTTCGTTTCACAGTTCCAAACACTTCTCGCGTGGCCCCTTCCCTCCCTGGCATGCATGAAAAATATGAACACTCTCCGCCATTGCTAACACCACATCTCTAATCACGCGCCCAGGCACTCGAGCTAAGCCCCATTTTTTATCGGGAAAACCCGCTGCCTGCTTCCCTCTCAGACAGGCGTCGTCAATATGAACACTCCGGGCTTGGAGCCATTGCTAACACCACTCTCTAATCACGCGCCCTGGTTCAGCCTATTTTTTTCGGTAAAACCCGCTGCCTGCCCCCCCTCCCAGACACCCGTCGTAAATATGAACACTCTCCGCCATTGCTAACACCACATCTCTAATCACGAATACGTTCTAACGCAGGATCTCTAACGACGCCCGCCATAAATATGAACACGAGACACTTACCGAGCCAACACGTAGTACGTCATCCTCGCTTTGAACACTCCTCAGGGCATTAGTCCACGTCTGTGAACTAGGGTTCCGTCTCTCGTCAAAAGATGCCTGGGAAAGAAAGGAACAATCAGACGTATTCCTAGCTGTGTGTCCAACGTTAACGTACGCAGTGGGGTCGGCTTCTAATTCTAAACGACGAAATCTGGCCGAAGTCCACTCGTCAAAACACGTACGCGAAAAACCTGGGCTACCCTCGATATCTTTTTGGCACAGTGCCAATCACTTCAGCGCGTGGTCGGGCTAAGCCTAACCGACGAAATTTTGCACCAGCGTCATACCCCCCCCCCCCCCCAAACACGCAGTAACCACGAAAAGCCTGCGCTGTCCGCGACATCTTTTCTTTTTACAGTTCCAATCACTCTGGCGTTGACCCGTCCCTCCCTGGCATGCGTGTAAAATATGAACACTCTCCGCCATTGCTAACACCACATCTCTAATCACGCGCCCTGGTTCAGCCTATTTTTCGGAAAAACCCGCGGGCTGTCCCCCTCCCAGGCACGCGTCCTAAATATGAAGACACATGGGAAAGAAAGGAACAATCAGACGTACTCCTAGCAGTGTGTCCAAGGTTAACGTACGCAGTGGGGTCGGCTTCTAATTCAACTACGCGGGCGATTTCGACAGTTCAATGAAATTTTCTTGCACTATATCAGTCGTAACGCGATCCACTTGCCGCCATACTGAGAGTAGCAGAGAAGTCATTATTAACACGCTCTTTTCTTTACAGAAAAGAGCTGAACAGGCCAGTAACATGCACCACAAGAATTGATTCATCGCCAAAGGTTACACCCCCTGTCTACACTGGCTGACGTGTGCATTGGAATGATAGCAATCTGTCCGACACATCAACACACGCATTAAACATGAACAGAATGCACTCACCGCAATAGAGTCATAATTACCGCGGAAATTGAACGTACACCACCCCGCTACAAATAACGAACGGTTGACGGGAAACACTGCACCTGGCCCGACCGCCTCTTCCAGCCGCAATTCTCCGGAGCAACTGGCGATAACTGGTTTCCGCGGCAAATGGAGAGGGCGCTCACCACCACCGACAAGCAAATCACTTCCGTTCCCCTGGTAACGGGGAAGTTGCGAGCGCCGCCACACGCGAGAGATGGCGATCCGATAACCGCGCGTCGTCTGCTAGCTCGAAATGCGTAGACGTGGCAGCGCTTTCCAAGGAATGCGGAGAGGAATGGAAATTCGGCGCTAGCAGACGATGCCTGGTTTAGGTTTAGGTTTAGGTTTGCCTAATCCCTTTTGAGTCAGGGCAGGTGACGTGAGGGCACCACAGGCAAAAGAAAAAAGAGAAAAAAAGGAAACAGAGTCTATGAAGGTTGGAGCGGTTGTAGGTGGGTCGGTTCCAGGAATGTCGCTGCTGTTGGCGCTTCCGGTCGCTCCGGCTCGGTCGGCAGGCTTGTTTGCCTTGGCTTGGCTCCGATGGCTATCGCTGGCGTCGCTGCTGCTTCCGGTGTTTTCGACGGCGAAGGTTTGCTCGGCTTGGTTCCTGACTTGGATTTGTTGTCGTTTCTTAGGGCACTTTTAGTCAGCCTATCCCAGTTCACGAGGTGTTGTTTACATCTTTCGGCGATGTCGCTGGGGTTTGCTGTTTCAGATGGAGTTGTCAGTCCTAGCATTGTTGCGATGTCAAGGTTTGCTGGGCGAGTCGCCTTGGTGGCTTGGCACCTCAACAGGACGTGGCTTAAGTCCTCTTTCTCCGCACCACATAGGATGCATAAGTCGTCGTTGTGGTTAAAAAGCTGGGACAGTCTCTCTCGCGTCAGGAGGGCCCCCGTTCTAGCTTGGAAATATAGGCCGCTAGCGCGGTCTCCTCTGTAGAGGTTGTATGGGCTGGGCTTGTCTCTGTATGTGGCGTAGAGGTTCATGCTCTGTTTGTTTCTTACGCGTTGTCTCCAGTAGTCGTTCTCAGTTTTCTTCATTTCTTTGTTGATTTGTTGATTCCATTCTCTGGCAGTGTTTGTTTTATGGCGACTGGTCCCCTTGCTGGATTTGGAATCTATTCGGTTTATTCGTTTTATCCAGTTCGTCTTTATGCCTGTGTATCTTACATGGTGGAAAATTATTTTTGCTAATCGATTTCGTGGTAGATGGATCAGTCTTCCCAAGTATCTTGTTTTTGACCGTGCCTCTCTGTATTCGAAAGTTGACCATGCGACCTCCCCTTCTATGGCAGCATTCGCTGTGGCTAGGTTCCCTCCCAAAATCCATTTGCCGATCTCCCGTTGTTGGCGTTCAAGGATTTTCATGGTACTGGCGCTGTAGCATAATGCTTCATTTGCGTAGGTGGCACATGGAACTGATGTAGTCTTCCATAATAACTTACCGACGGAATATGGGTTGTAGGAGTGGCGGGCGAGGTGCCACACGTGTCCCTTCTTTTTGTTTGTTGTCGCTACGATTGTTTTTTCATGTTTCTCCAAGTAATTTAGTTTGTCTTCGATGAGCACCCCCAGATACCTGTAGTGGTGGGTGTGTTGGACGGTGGTATTTTGTAGTCGGAAAGTTTCGTTGCCGCTGTTGTTCCCCCCAATCTTCATCCATTGAGTCTTTGATCTGCTAAACTTCATTCCGTGAGCCTCTGCCGTCCGAGTACATATGTCAAGGAGGCGATGCAGGTCTGTTGGTGTCCTGGCGATGAGTAAAATATCGTCTGCAAAAGCCAGCGCAGGGATGTGGGTGACAGTCTCCTCGCCCAATGTGTCCCGGGTACTAATCTTGATCCCATTGTGGCAGTCTTCAAGTTTTATCAACAGCTCATTAAGGAAAATATTAAATAGCGTAGGTGACAATGGGCATCCCTGTTTCAGTCCCACCATCTGTTTCACTTTGCAAGATTTGTAGGCATCCAGTTGGTACGTGCAGTAGCAGTCAGAGTACATGTTTTGTATAATGCTGATCATGCGTTCCGGGACTCCAATCTTTCTGAGTTTTTCCCAGAGTACCTCATGAGGGACGGCGTCATACGCCTTTTCCAGGTCGAGGAAAGCTAAGAATAATTCGTTGCCTGTTTTCAGGGTGAGCTCGATCAGTTGGGTAAGGATATACAAATTATCGCTTCCTCTTCTGTCTTCGCGAAAGCCATTTTGTAATTCGCTCAGCTTATCATCGAAGGTTTTCGCTATTCTTTTGTTAATGACAGCTGCAAACAATTTGGCGATGCTGTTTTGTAGCGTTATGGGTCGATACGAATTGAGATCGTCTTTTGGTTTTCCTTGGCCTTTGTGTATTAGTCGGACTGTGCTTTGTTTCCACTCGTTGGGTAGTTGACCCGTCACTAATATGTCATTAAAGATTCTTCTGAGGGCTTCTTTGGAAATGGGTTGGAGTATTTTTAGGAAATCATTTGGGATCCCATCTGGACCAGTGGCTTTACCCTTCGCAAGTCTGTTGATATGTTCTGTTAATTCCTGTTCTTCAATTGGCCTCAGGAGTTCTTCCTGCTCGTCTTGGAGTGGTTGTGTTATATATTTGGCTTGTGCACTTGTTCTTTTCTGAAGGTCGTCTTGTTGTTGATTGAAGTAGCGGGTCATGTAGTTCTCGATTTCTTCTTTACTGCTTATCGGATCGCCATCTCTCCCGTGTGGTGCTGCTCGCAGCCCCGCCGCCACCAGGGGAACGCGATGACGCGAAGGCAGTACAGCAATTACGAACACCGGGCGCTATTAGCGATATCATATTTTCACAGCTCCAATCACGTCACCGCATGGTCGGGCTAAGCCTAAACGACGAAATCTCGCCGAAGTCCCCTCGTCAAAACACGTACGCGAAAAACCTGGGCTACCCTCGATATCTTTTTGGCACAGTGCCAATCACTTCAGCGTGTGGTCGGGCTAAGCCTAACCGACGAAATTTTGCACCAGCCGTCATACCCCCCCCCCCCCCCAAACACGCAGTAAACACGACAAGCCTGCGATATCATATTTTCACAGTTCGAATCAGTTCAGCGCGTGATAAGCCTAAACGACGAAATTTTGCCGCAGCCCCGCCGTCCAAACACGCAGTAAACACGACAAGCCTGCGCTATCAGCGATATCATTTTTTCACAGTTCGAATCAGTTCAGCGCGTGATAAGCCTAAACGACGAAACATGAAAAGCCTGCGCTATCCGCGATATCTTTTCGTTTCACAGTTCCAAACACTTCTCGCGTGGCCCCTTCCCTCCCTGGCATGCATGAAAAATATAAACACTGTGCTTTCCGCCATTGCTAACACCACATCTCTAATCACGCGCCCAGGCACTCGAGCTAAGCCCCATTTTTTATCGGGAAAACCCGCTGCCTGCTTCCCTCTCAGACAGGCGTCGTCAATATGAACACTCCGGGCTTGGAGCCATTGCTAACACCACTCTCTAATCACGCGCCCTGGTTCAGCCTATTTTTTTCGGTAAAACCCGCTGCCTGCCCCCCCTCCCAGACACCCGTCGTAAATATGAACACTCTCCGCCATTGCTAACACCACATCTCTAATCACGAATACGTTCTAACGCAGGATCTCTAACGACGCCCGCCATAAATATGAACACGAGACACTTACCGAGCCAACACGTAGTACGTCATCCTCGCTTTGAACACTCCTCTGGGCATTAGTCCACGTCTGTGAACTAGGGTTCCGTCTCTCGTCAAAAGATGCCTGGGAAAGAAAGGAACAATCAGACGTATTCCTAGCTGTGTGTCCAACGTTAACGTACGCAGTGGGGTCGGCTTCTAATTCTAAACGACGAAATCTGGCCGAAGTCCCCTCGTCAAAACACGTACGCGAAAAACCTGGGCTACCCTCGATATCTTTTTGGCACAGTGCCAATCACTTCAGCGCGTGGTCGGGCTAAGCCTAACCGACGAAATTTTGCAAAAGCCGCACTGCCCCCCCCCCCCCCCAAACACGCAGTAAACACGAAAAGCCTGCGCTATCCGCGACATCTTTTCTTTTTCAGTTCCAATCACTCTCGCGTTGACCCGTCCCTCCCTGGCATGCGTGTAAAATATGAACACTCTCCGCCATTGCTAACACCACATCTCTAATCACGCGCCCTGGTTCAGCCTATTTTTCGGAAAAACCCGCGGGCTGTCCCCCTCCCAGGCACGCGTCCTAAATATGAAGACACATGGGAAAGAAAGGAACAATCAGACGTACTCCTAGCAGTGTGTACAAGGTTAACGTACGCAGTGGGGTCGGCTTCTAACTCAACTACGCGGGCGACGTCGACAATTCAATGAAATTTCCTTGCACTATATCACTGGTAACGCAATCCACTTGCCGCCATACTTAGAGTAGCAGAGAAATCATTATTAACACGCTGTTTCCTTTACAGAAAAGAGCTAAGCAGGCCAGTAACATGCACCACAAGAATTGATTCATCGCCATAGCTTACACCCCCTGTCTACACTGGCTCACGTGTGCATTGGAATGATAGCAATCTGTCCGACACATCAACGCACGCACCAAATATGAACACAATGCACTCACCGCAATAGAGGCACAATTACCGCGGAAATTGAATGTACATTTCGCCGTAAGTAACCGAACGCTTGAGGGGAAACCCTGCTCCTCGCTCGACCGATCCTTCCATCCCCAATTCTCCAGAGCAACTGGCGAAAACTGGTTTTCCCGGCAAAGGGAGAGGGCGCTGACCCCCACTGACAGCAAATGAGAACGCGTTGCGCACCTAACGTCATCGATGACGTCTCAGCACGCTTCTCCTTGGGAGGGAGTGGCAAGATAAGGGTGAACGCCCGGCGCTAGGAGCCATTTTTTTTTTCCACAGTATTGATCACTTGGCCTTCAGTCACTTCCGTTCCCCTGGTGGCGGGAGAGCTGCGAGCGCCTCCACACGGGAGAGATGGCGATCCGATAACCCCGCGTCGTCTGCTAGCTCCAAATGCATCGACGGGGCAGCGCTTTCCACGTTTTGCGGGGAGGAATGGAAATTCAGCGCTAGCAGACGAAGCGTGGTTATCGGATCGCCATCTCTCCCGTGTGGTGCCGCTAGCAACCCCGCCGCCACCAAGGGAACGGAATGACGCGAAGGCAGTACAGCAATTACGAACACAATGCGCTATCAGAGATATCTTATTTTCACAGTTCCAATTACTTCAGCGCGTGGGCGGGCCAAGCGTAAACGACGAAATTTTGCCTCAGCCCCCCATCAAAACACGCACACAAAAAGCCTGGGCTACCCGTGATAACTTTTTGGCACAGTGCCAATCACTTCTGCGCGTTGTCGGGCTAAGCCTAACCGACGAAATTTTGCAAAAGCCGCACTGCCCCCCCCCCCAAAAAAAAACACGCCGTAAACACGACAAGCCTGCGCTATCAGCGATATCATATTTTCACAGTTCGAATCAGTCCAACGCGTGATCGGGCTAAGCCTAAACGACGAAATTTTGCCACAGCCCCCCATCAAAACACGCGCACAAAAAGCCTGGGCTACCCGTGATAACTTTTTGGCACAGTGCCAATCACTTCTGCGCGTTGTCGGGCTAAGCCTAACCGACGAAATTTTGCAAAAGCCGCACTGCCCCCCCCCCCCAAAAAAAAAACACGCCGTAAACACGACAAGCCTGCGCTATCAGCGATATCATATTTTCACAGTTCGAATCAGTCCAACGCGTGATCGGGCTAAGCCTAAACGACGAAATTTTGCCGCAGCCCCGCCGTCCAAACACGCAGTAAACACGAAAAGCCTGTGCTATCCGCGATATCATATTTTCACAGTTCGAATCAGTTCAACGCGTGATCGGGCTAAGCCTAAACGACGAAATTTTGCCGCAGCCCCGCCGTCCAAGCACGCAGTAAACTCGAAAAGCCTGCGCTATCCGCGATATCTTTTCGTTTCACAGTTCCAAGCACTTCTCGCGTGGCCCCTTCCCTCCCTGGCATGCATGAAAAATATAAACACTGTGCTTTCCGCCATTGCTAACACCACATCTCTAATCACGCGCCCAGGCACTCGAGCTAAGCCCCTTTTTTTATCGGGAAAACCCGCCGGCTGCATCCCTCTCAGACACGCGTCGTCAATATGAATACTCCGGGCTTGGAGCCATTGCTAACACCACTCTCTAATCACGCGCCCTGGTTCAGCCTATTTTTTTTTTTCAAGAAAACCCACCGCCCGCTCCCCTCCCAGAAAGCCGTCGTAAATATGAACACTCTCCGCCATTGCTAACACCACATCTCTAATCACGAATACGTTCTAACGAAGATCTCTAACGACGCCCGCCATAAATATGAACACGAGACACTTACCGAGCCAACACGCCACACGTAGCAGGTCATCCTCCTTCTGAACACTCCTCTGGGCATTAGTCCACGTCTGTGAACTAGGGTTCCGTCTCTCGTCAAAAGATGCCTGGGAAAGAAAGGAACAATCAGACGTATTCCTAGCTGTGTGTCCAACGTTAACGTACGCAGTGGGGTCGGCTTCTAATTCTAAACGACGAAATCTGGCCGAAGTCCCCTCGTCAAAACACGTACGCGAAAAACCTGGGCTACCCTCGATATCTTTTTGGCACAGTGCCAATCACTTCAGCGCGTGGTCGGGCTAAGCCTAACCGACGAAATTTTGCAAAAGCCGCACTGCCCCCCCCCCCCCCCCCAAACACGCAGTAAACACGAAAAGCCTGCGCTATCCGCGACATCTTTTCTTTTTCAGTTCCAATCACTCTCGCGTTGACCCGTCCCTCCCTGGCATGCGTGTAAAATATGAACACTCTCCGCCATTGCTAACACCACATCTCTAATCACGCGCCCTGGTTCAGCCTATTTTTCGGAAAAACCCGCGGGCTGTCCCCCTCCCAGGCACGCGTCCTAAATATGAAGACACATGGGAAAGAAAGGAACAATCAGACGTACTCCTAGCAGTGTGTACAAGGTTAACGTACGCAGTGGGGTCGGCTTCTAACTCAACTACGCGGGCGACGTCGACAATTCAATGAAATTTCCTTGCACTATATCACTGGTAACGCAATCCACTTGCCGCCATACTTAGAGTAGCAGAGAAATCATTATTAACACGCTGTTTCCTTTACAGAAAAGAGCTAAGCAGGCCAGTAACATGCACCACAAGAATTGATTCATCGCCATAGCTTACACCCCCTGTCTACACTGGCTCACGTGTGCATTGGAATGATAGCAATCTGTCCGACACATCAACACACGCATTAAACATGAACACAATGCACTCACCGCAATAGAGTCATAATTACCGTCCATAATTGGAAACTGCTGCTCCATCTTACAAATTTGTCGTGCACGTCTAGGTATTTTCCATATTTTTTAAACATTTCCACATCTTTCATATTCAACGTGCTGGACATGTTAGTGTGCAACCCCTGATATCGAATCCAAATCTTAGTCAGCATGGGCCCATGAACACACCGGTGTAATATGAGCCAAAATAGGACTGACGAGATGTCGACAAGTTGTAAACCGCTGTTCGATCTTACAAATTTGTCGGCACGTCTAGGTGTTTTTCATATTTTTTAAACATTTCCACATCTTTCATATTCAACGTGCGAGACATGTTAGTGTGCAACCCCTGATATCGAATCAAAATCTGAGTCAGCATGGGCCCATGAACACACCGGTGTAATATGAGCCAAAATAGGACTGACGAGATGTCGGCAAGTTGCAAACCGCTGTTCGATCTTACAAATTTGTCGGCACGTCTAGGTGTTTTTCATATTTTTTAAACATTTCCACATCTTTCATATTCAACGTGCGAGACATGTTACTGTGCAACCCCTGATATCAAATCAAAATCTGAGTCAGCATGGGCCCATGAACACACCGGTGTAATATGAGCAAAAGTAGGACTGACGAGATGTCGACAAGTTGCAAACCGCTGTTACATCTTACAAATTTGTCGTGTCCGTCTAGGTGTTTTTCATATTTTTTAAACATTTCCACATCTTTCATATTCAACGTGCTGGACATGTTACTGTGCAACCCCTGATATCGAATCAAAATCTGAGTCAGCATGGGCCCATGAACACACCGGTGTAATATGAGCCAAAATAGGACTGACGAGATGTCGGCAAGTTGCAAACCGCTGTTCGATCTTACAAATTTGTCGACACGTCTAGGTGTTTTTCATATTTTTTAAACATTTCCACATCTTTCATATTCAACGTGCGAGACATGTTAGTGTGCAACCCCTGATATCGAATCAAAATCTGAGTCAGCATGGGCCCATGAACACACCGGTGTAATATGAGCCAAAATAGGACTGACGAGATGTCGGCAAGTTGCAAACCGCTGTTCGATCTTACAAATTTGTCGGCACGTCTAGGTGTTTTTCATATTTTTTAAACATTTCCACATCTTTCATATTCAACGTGCGAGACATGTTAGTGTGCAACCCCTGATATCGAATCAAAATCTGAGTCAGCATGGGCCCATGAACACACCGGTGTAATATGAGCCAAAATAGGACTGACGAGATGTCGGCAAGTTGCAAACCGCTGTTCGATCTTACAAATTTGTCGGCACGTCTAGGTGTTTTTCATATTTTTTAAACATTTCCACATCTTTCATATTCAACGTGCGAGACATGTTAGTGTGCAACCCCTGATATCGAATCCAAATCTTAGTCAGCATGGGCTCATGAACACACCGGTGTAATATGAGCCAAAATAGGACTGACGAGATGTCGGCAAGTTGCAAACCGCTGTTCGATCTTACAAATTTGTCGGCACGTCTAGGTGTTTTTCATATTTTTTAAACATTTCCACATCTTTCATATTCAACGTGCGAGACATGTTAGTGTGCAACCCCTGATATCGAATCAAAATCTGAGTCAGCATGGGCCCATGAACACACCGGTGTAATATGAGCCAAAATAGGACTGACGAGATGTCGGCAAGTTGCAAACCGCTGTTCGATCTTACAAATTTGTCGGCACGTCTAGGTGTTTTTCATATTTTTTAAACATTTCCACATCTTTCATATTCAACGTGCGAGACATGTTAGTGTGCAACCCCTGATATCGAATCCAAATCTTAGTCAGCATGGGCCCATGAACACACCGGTGTAATATGAGCCAAAATAGGACTGACGAGATGTCGGCAAGTTGCAAACCGCTGTTCGATCTTACAAATTTGTCGGCACGTCTAGGTATTTTCCATATTTTTTAAACATTTCCACATCTTTCATATTCAACGTGCGAGACATGTTACTGTGCAACCCCTGATATCGAATCCAAATCTTAGTCAGCATGGGCTCATGAACACACCGGTGTAATATGAGCCAAAATAGGACTGATGAGATGTCGACAAGTTGCAAACCGCTGTTCGATCTTACAAATTTGTCGGCACGTCTAGGTGTTTTTCATATTTTTTAAACATTTCCACATCTTTCATATTCAACGTGCGAGACATGTTACTGTGCAACCCCTGATATCGAATCCAAATCTTAGTCAGCATGGGCTCATGAACACACCGGTGTAATATGAGCCAAAATAGGACTGATGAGATGTCGACAAGTTGCAAACCGCTGTTCGATCTTACAAATTTGTCGGCACGTCTAGGTGTTTTTCATATTTTTTAAACATTTCCACATCTTTCATATTCAACGTGCTAGACATGTTAGTGTGCAACCCCTGATATCGGATCTACCCCGTTTATTTGCATCATCACCTGATAAAGTGCAGGTCCCGCACGAAAGGCTGTGTGTAATAAAGTTTAATTTCAAAGAGTGCGTCATTCCGTGGACTTGTTGTGTTTCCACTACAGTCATAGAGTATAATATAAGCGTGACCCATTTTTTCCCCCAGAATGGGTTCACTCACGCAAAGGAAACGGACAGGGGTCAAGTGATCTTCCCGAAGGGTCTGTCAAAGTCAGTGAAATGGATGCACGTAATATCCCGGACGACAAAACGATGTATTGAAAGTAGGCGAAAGCACACGGACATGAAGATGCTTGTGCGGGCGACACGGGTGCTAAGTGCCAAATGACGCATGTTTTAATGCCCTTCGTGCAGAACTATACGGACAGTTTCAGTCTGTGATGAGCAAAGTACAGGGTGTGTGCAGAAAAACATGACCCGCATTTTTATATGTAACTCGTTGTCTACTTAGCCGAGGAACTTCCGGTGGCGCACGACGGCGTATTTATGCGTGCGAAAGCTAGAAAAAAATCCTGGAAGCCATACTCAATGTAAAAAAATAAACAAAGCGCGAAAACATGGGCTTCCATGCATTAGAATAGGGCGGTCATGACACTGCATGGCAGTGTATTTCGGTCTCATAAGAGTTATGTGCAGGCACCGCTAGGGGCACTGCCGATGAGCATCCATGTGGGACATCGTTTCGATTTATGCACCGATAGCTCCCCTAGCGGTACTTGAACACAACTCTCCTACGTGCACCATGTTGCCCTTTCACATACACCCTGTTGCCCACCATGTTGCCCTATTCTGATGCACGGAAGCCGACGTTTTCGTTGTTCCGTTTATTTTTTAAGCTGGGTATGGCTTCCACAATTTTTCTACAGATTTCGCACGCATAAATGCGCCATCGTGCGCCACCGGAAGTTCGTTAGTTAGGTAGGCAACAAGCTATGTGCCTAAATGCGGGTCATGTCTTTCTGCACACACCCTGTTCATCAAGATTGTACTTAACGTGTATTCACACGAGGGACATCCTCGCGGAGTATTCTAGAAGAAGAGAAAGCGAAAACATTGCTCACAGAGCCGAAGTTCTGACCCGTGTTATGTTGAGCATTCACACGGCGAGGAATATCGGGGTGGCGAACTGCGCATTTACGAAACGACACTTAGCAGACGACACTTAGCAGACGACATTTAGCAGACGACACTTAGCAGACGGGTCTTGCTTAGAACGTACAAAGAGTGTTGGTGGTTAACCACATAATATAATAACCAGAATTACCTACCACGTTGCACTCTCATTGGTCGCTTGCTCAGTGTTGTGTGAATTATCTCAAACTATGGGCTCTGCGTGGAGCTGTTGGAGCCTGGCGTCGTTATACGCGTTTCAGATTTCCAGGCGATTGCGAGCTTATGTGGAAAGGCACCAGCACGTACCTGAATCTTTTGCTATTCTTTATTCATTAAAAGGTCACCATCCATATGCTTCGTCGCAGGCTTTGTCACACCAAGGAAAACGATGTGACCTCCGTTGATTTCCAGACTGCAACGTGCTTATGAGGAAAGGCATTGGCATGTACCTGGATCTTTGCTTCCTCTTGAAGACAGCCCGGAGTGCATACAGACCTTCCTTTTTTCTTCTCTCCACCGTTTGTCACCGCAGTAAACACGACAAGCCTGCGATATCATATTTTCACAGTTCGAATCAGTTCAGCGCGTGATAAGCCTAAACGACGAAATTTTGCCGCAGCCCCGCCGTCCAAACACGCAGTAAACACGACAAGCCTGCGCTATCAGCGATATCATTTTTTCACAGTTCGAATCAGTTCAGCATGTGATAAGCATAAACGACGAAACATGAAAAGCCTGCGCTATCCGCGATATCTTTTCGTTTCACAGTTCCAAACACTTCTCGCGTGGCCCCTTCCCTCCCTGGCATGCATGAAAAATATAAACACTGTGCTTTCCGCCATTGCTAACACCACATCTCTAATCACGCGCCCAGGCACTCGAGCTAAGCCCCATTTTTTATCGGGAAAACCCGCTGCCTGCTTCCCTCTCAGACAGGCGTCGTCAATATGAACACTCCGGGCTTGGAGCCATTGCTAACACCACTCTCTAATCACGCGCCCTGGTTCAGCCTATTTTTTTCGGTAAAACCCGCTGCCTGCCCCCCCTCCCAGACACCCGTCGTAAATATGAACACTCTCCGCCATTGCTAACACCACATCTCTAATCACGAATACGTTCTAACGCAGGATCTCTAACGACGCCCGCCATAAATATGAACACGAGACACTTACCGAGCCAACACGTAGTACGTCATCCTCGCTTTGAACACTCCTCAGGGCATTAGTCCACGTCTGTGAACTAGGGTTCCGTCTCTCGTCAAAAGATGCCTGGGAAAGAAAGGAACAATCAGACGTATTCCTAGCTGTGTGTCCAACGTTAACGTACGCAGTGGGGTCGGCTTCTAATTCTAAACGACGAAATCTGGCCGAAGTCCACTCGTCAAAACACGTACGCGAAAAACCTGGGCTACCCTCGATATCTTTTTGGCACAGTGCCAATCACTTCAGCGCGTGGTCGGGCTAAGCCTAACCGACGAAATTTTGCACCAGCGTCATACCCCCCCCCCCCCCCAAACACGCAGTAACCACGAAAAGCCTGCGCTGTCCGCGACATCTTTTCTTTTTACAGTTCCAATCACTCTGGCGTTGACCCGTCCCTCCCTGGCATGCGTGTAAAATATGAACACTCTCCGCCATTGCTAACACCACATCTCTAATCACGCGCCCTGGTTCAGCCTATTTTTCGGAAAAACCCGCGGGCTGTCCCCCTCCCAGGCACGCGTCCTAAATATGAAGACACATGGGAAAGAAAGGAACAATCAGACGTACTCCTAGCAGTGTGTCCAAGGTTAACGTACGCAGTGGGGTCGGCTTCTAATTCAACTGCGCGGGCGATTTCGACAGTTCAATGAAATTTTCTTGCACTATATCAGTCGTAACGCGATCCACTTGCCGCCATACTGAGAGTAGCAGAGAAGTCATTATTAACACGCTCTTTTCTTTACAGAAAAGAGCTGAACAGGCCAGTAACATGCACCACAAGAATTGATTCATCGCCAAAGGTTACACCCCCTGTCTACACTGGCTGACGTGTGCATTGGAATGATAGCAATCTGTCCGACACATCAACACACGCATTAAACATGAACAGAATGCACTCACCGCAATAGAGTCATAATTACCGCGGAAATTGAACGTACACCACCCCGCTACAAATAACGAACGGTTGACGGGAAACACTGCACCTGGCCCGACCGCCTCTTCCAGCCGCAATTCTCCGGAGCAACTGGCGATAACTGGTTTCCGCGGCAAATGGAGAGGGCGCTCACCACCACCGACAAGCAAATCACTTCCGTTCCCCTGGTAACGGGGAAGTTGCGAGCGCCGCCACACGCGAGAGATGGCGATCCGATAACCGCGCGTCGTCTGCTAGCTCGAAATGCGTAGACGTGGCAGCGCTTTCCAAGGAATGCGGAGAGGAATGGAAATTCGGCGCTAGCAGACGATGCCTGGTTATCGGATCGCCATCTCTCCCGTGTGGTGCTGCTCGCAGCCCCGCCGCCACCAGGGGAACGCGATGACGCGAAGGCAGTACAGCAATTACGAACACCGGGCGCTATTAGCGATATCATATTTTCACAGCTCCAATCACGTCACCGCATGGTCGGGCTAAGCCTAAACGACGAAATCTCGCCGAAGTCCCCTCGTCAAAACACGTACGCGAAAAACCTGGGCTACCCTCGATATCTTTTTGGCACAGTGCCAATCACTTCAGCGTGTGGTCGGGCTAAGCCTAACCGACGAAATTTTGCACCAGCCGTCATACCCCCCCCCCCCCCAAACACGCAGTAAACACGACAAGCCTGCGATATCATATTTTCACAGTTCGAATCAGTTCAGCGCGTGATAAGCCTAAACGACGAAATTTTGCCGCAGCCCCGCCGTCCAAACACGCAGTAAACACGACAAGCCTGCGCTATCAGCGATATCATTTTTTCACAGTTCGAATCAGTTCAGCGCGTGATAAGCCTAAACGACGAAACATGAAAAGCCTGCGCTATCCGCGATATCTTTTCGTTTCACAGTTCCAAACACTTCTCGCGTGGCCCCTTCCCTCCCTGGCATGCGTGTAAAATATGAACACTCTCCGCCATTGCTAACACCACATCTCTAATCACGCGCCCAGGCACTCGAGCTAAGCCCCATTTTTTATCGGGAAAACCCGCTGCCTGCTTCCCTCTCAGACAGGCGTCGTCAATATGAACACTCCGGGCTTGGAGCCATTGCTAACACCACTCTCTAATCACGCGCCCTGGTTCAGCCTATTTTTTTCGGTAAAACCCGCTGCCTGCCCCCCCTCCCAGACACCCGTCGTAAATATGAACACTCTCCGCCATTGCTAACACCACATCTCTAATCACGAATACGTTCTAACGCAGGATCTCTAACGACGCCCGCCATAAATATGAACACGAGACACTTACCGAGCCAACACGTAGTACGTCATCCTCGCTTTGAACACTCCTCAGGGCATTAGTCCACGTCTGTGAACTAGGGTTCCGTCTCTCGTCAAAAGATGCCTGGGAAAGAAAGGAACAATCAGACGTATTCCTAGCTGTGTGTCCAACGTTAACGTACGCAGTGGGGTCGGCTTCTAATTCTAAACGACGAAATCTGGCCGAAGTCCACTCGTCAAAACACGTACGCGAAAAACCTGGGCTACCCTCGATATCTTTTTGGCACAGTGCCAATCACTTCAGCGCGTGGTCGGGCTAAGCCTAACCGACGAAATTTTGCACCAGCGTCATACCCCCCCCCCCCCAAACACGCAGTAACCACGAAAAGCCTGCGCTGTCCGCGACATCTTTTCTTTTTACAGTTCCAATCACTCTGGCGTTGACCCGTCCCTCCCTGGCATGCGTGTAAAATATGAACACTCTCCGCCATTGCTAACACCACATCTCTAATCACGCGCCCTGGTTCAGCCTATTTTTCGGAAAAACCCGCGGGCTGTCCCCCTCCCAGGCACGCGTCCTAAATATGAAGACACATGGGAAAGAAAGGAACAATCAGACGTACTCCTAGCAGTGTGTCCAAGGTTAACGTACGCAGTGGGGTCGGCTTCTAATTCAACTACGCGGGCGATTTCGACAGTTCAATGAAATTTTCTTGCACTATATCAGTCGTAACGCGATCCACTTGCCGCCATACTGAGAGTAGCAGAGAAGTCATTATTAACACGCTCTTTTCTTTACAGAAATGAGCTGAACAGGCCAGTAACATGCACCACAAGAATTGATTCATCGCCAAAGGTTACACCCCCTGTCTACACTGGCTGACGTGTGCATTGGAATGATAGCAATCTGTCCGACACATCAACACACGCATTAAACATGAACAGAATGCACTCACCGCAATAGAGTCATAATTACCGCGGAAATTGAACGTACACCACCCCGCTACAAATAACGAACGGTTGACGGGAAACACTGCACCTGGCCCGACCGCCTCTTCCAGCCGCAATTCTCCGGAGCAACTGGCGATAACTGGTTTCCGCGGCAAATGGAGAGGGCGCTCACCACCACCGACAAGCAAATCACTTCCGTTCCCCTGGTAACGGGGAAGTTGCGAGCGCCGCCACACGCGAGAGATGGCGATCCGATAACCGCGCGTCGTCTGCTAGCTCGAAATGCGTAGACGTGGCAGCGCTTTCCAAGGAATGCGGAGAGGAATGGAAATTCGGCGCTAGCAGACGATGCCTGGTTATCGGATCGCCATCTCTCCCGTGTGGTGCTGCTCGCAGCCCCGCCGCCACCAGGGGAACGCGATGACGCGAAGGCAGTACAGCAATTACGAACACCGGGCGCTATTAGCGATATCATATTTTCACAGCTCCAATCACGTCACCGCATGGTCGGGCTAAGCCTAAACGACGAAATCTCGCCGAAGTCCCCTCGTCAAAACACGTACGCGAAAAACCTGGGCTACCCTCGATATCTTTTTGGCACAGTGCCAATCACTTCAGCGTGTGGTCGGGCTAAGCCTAACCGACGAAATTTTGCACCAGCCGTCATACCCCCCCCCCCCCCAAACACGCAGTAAACACGACAAGCCTGCGATATCATATTTTCACAGTTCGAATCAGTTCAGCGCGTGATAAGCCTAAACGACGAAATTTTGCCGCAGCCCCGCCGTCCAAACACGCAGTAAACACGACAAGCCTGCGCTATCAGCGATATCATTTTTTCACAGTTCGAATCAGTTCAGCGCGTGATAAGCCTAAACGACGAAACATGAAAAGCCTGCGCTATCCGCGATATCTTTTCGTTTCACAGTTCCAAACACTTCTCGCGTGGCCCCTTCCCTCCCTGGCATGCATGAAAAATATAAACACTGTGCTTTCCGCCATTGCTAACACCACATCTCTAATCACGCGCCCAGGCACTCGAGCTAAGCCCCATTTTTTATCGGGAAAACCCGCTGCCTGCTTCCCTCTCAGACAGGCGTCGTCAATATGAACACTCCGGGCTTGGAGCCATTGCTAACACCACTCTCTAATCACGCGCCCTGGTTCAGCCTATTTTTTTCGGTAAAACCCGCTGCCTGCCCCCCCTCCCAGACACCCGTCGTAAATATGAACACTCTCCGCCATTGCTAACACCACATCTCTAATCACGAATACGTTCTAACGCAGGATCTCTAACGACGCCCGCCATAAATATGAACACGAGACACTTACCGAGCCAACACGTAGTACGTCATCCTCGCTTTGAACACTCCTCAGGGCATTAGTCCACGTCTGTGAACTAGGGTTCCGTCTCTCGTCAAAAGATGCCTGGGAAAGAAAGGAACAATCAGACGTATTCCTAGCTGTGTGTCCAACGTTAACGTACGCAGTGGGGTCGGCTTCTAATTCTAAACGACGAAATCTGGCCGAAGTCCACTCGTCAAAACACGTACGCGAAAAACCTGGGCTACCCTCGATATCTTTTTGGCACAGTGCCAATCACTTCAGCGCGTGGTCGGGCTAAGCCTAACCGACGAAATTTTGCACCAGCGTCATACCCCCCCCCCCCCCAAACACGCAGTAACCACGAAAAGCCTGCGCTGTCCGCGACATCTTTTCTTTTTACAGTTCCAATCACTCTGGCGTTGACCCGTCCCTCCCTGGCATGCGTGTAAAATATGAACACTCTCCGCCATTGCTAACACCACATCTCTAATCACGCGCCCTGGTTCAGCCTATTTTTCGGAAAAACCCGCGGGCTGTCCCCCTCCCAGGCACGCGTCCTAAATATGAAGACACATGGGAAAGAAAGGAACAATCAGACGTACTCCTAGCAGTGTGTCCAAGGTTAACGTACGCAGTGGGGTCGGCTTCTAATTCAACTACGCGGGCGATTTCGACAGTTCAATGAAATTTTCTTGCACTATATCAGTCGTAACGCGATCCACTTGCCGCCATACTGAGAGTAGCAGAGAAGTCATTATTAACACGCTCTTTTCTTTACAGAAAAGAGCTGAACAGGCCAGTAACATGCACCACAAGAATTGATTCATCGCCAAAGGTTACACCCCCTGTCTACACTGGCTGACGTGTGCATTGGAATGATAGCAATCTGTCCGACACATCAACACACGCATTAAACATGAACAGAATGCACTCACCGCAATAGAGTCATAATTACCGCGGAAATTGAACGTACACCACCCCGCTACAAATAACGAACGGTTGACGGGAAACACTGCACCTGGCCCGACCGCCTCTTCCAGCCGCAATTCTCCGGAGCAACTGGCGATAACTGGTTTCCGCGGCAAATGGAGAGGGCGCTCACCACCACCGACAAGCAAATCACTTCCGTTCCCCTGGTAACGGGGAAGTTGCGAGCGCCGCCACACGCGAGAGATGGCGATCCGATAACCGCGCGTCGTCTGCTAGCTCGAAATGCGTAGACGTGGCAGCGCTTTCCAAGGAATGCGGAGAGGAATGGAAATTCGGCGCTAGCAGACGATGCCTGGTTATCGGATCGCCATCTCTCCCGTGTGGTGCTGCTCGCAGCCCCGCCGCCACCAGGGGAACGCGATGACGCAAAGGCAGTACAGCAATTACGAACACCGGGCGCTATTAGCGATATCATATTTACACAGCTCCAATCACGTCACCGCATGGTCGGGCTAAGCCTAAACGACGAAATCTCGCCGAAGTCCCCTCGTCAAAACACGTACGCGAAAAACCTGGGCTACCCTCGATATCTTTTTGGCACAGTGCCAATCACTTCAGCGTGTGGTCGGGCTAAGCCTAACCGACGAAATTTTGCACCAGCCGTCATACCCCCCCCCCCCCCAAACACGCAGTAAACACGACAAGCCTGCGATATCATATTTTCACAGTTCGAATCAGTTCAGCGCGTGATAAGCCTAAACGACGAAATTTTGCCGCAGCCCCGCCGTCCAAACACGCAGTAAACACGACAAGCCTGCGCTATCAGCGATATCATTTTTTCACAGTTCGAATCAGTTCAGCGCGTGATAAGCCTAAACGACGAAACATGAAAAGCCTGCGCTATCCGCGATATCTTTTCGTTTCACAGTTCCAAACACTTCTCGCGTGGCCCCTTCCCTCCCTGGCATGCATGAAAAATATGAACACTCTCCGCCATTGCTAACACCACATCTCTAATCACGCGCCCAGGCACTCGAGCTAAGCCCCATTTTTTATCGGGAAAACCCGCTGCCTGCTTCCCTCTCAGACAGGCGTCGTCAATATGAACACTCCGGGCTTGGAGCCATTGCTAACACCACTCTCTAATCACGCGCCCTGGTTCAGCCTATTTTTTTCGGTAAAACCCGCTGCCTGCCCCCCCTCCCAGACACCCGTCGTAAATATGAACACTCTCCGCCATTGCTAACACCACATCTCTAATCACGAATACGTTCTAACGCAGGATCTCTAACGACGCCCGCCATAAATATGAACACGAGACACTTACCGAGCCAACACGTAGTACGTCATCCTCGCTTTGAACACTCCTCAGGGCATTAGTCCACGTCTGTGAACTAGGGTTCCGTCTCTCGTCAAAAGATGCCTGGGAAAGAAAGGAACAATCAGACGTATTCCTAGCTGTGTGTCCAACGTTAACGTACGCAGTGGGGTCGGCTTCTAATTCTAAACGACGAAATCTGGCCGAAGTCCACTCGTCAAAACACGTACGCGAAAAACCTGGGCTACCCTCGATATCTTTTTGGCACAGTGCCAATCACTTCAGCGCGTGGTCGGGCTAAGCCTAACCGACGAAATTTTGCACCAGCGTCATACCCCCCCCCCCCCCCAAACACGCAGTAACCACGAAAAGCCTGCGCTGTCCGCGACATCTTTTCTTTTTACAGTTCCAATCACTCTGGCGTTGACCCGTCCCTCCCTGGCATGCGTGTAAAATATGAACACTCTCCGCCATTGCTAACACCACATCTCTAATCACGCGCCCTGGTTCAGCCTATTTTTCGGAAAAACCCGCGGGCTGTCCCCCTCCCAGGCACGCGTCCTAAATATGAAGACACATGGGAAAGAAAGGAACAATCAGACGTACTCCTAGCAGTGTGTCCAAGGTTAACGTACGCAGTGGGGTCGGCTTCTAATTCAACTACGCGGGCGATTTCGACAGTTCAATGAAATTTTCTTGCACTATATCAGTCGTAACGCGATCCACTTGCCGCCATACTGAGAGTAGCAGAGAAGTCATTATTAACACGCTCTTTTCTTTACAGAAAAGAGCTGAACAGGCCAGTAACATGCACCACAAGAATTGATTCATCGCCAAAGGTTACACCCCCTGTCTACACTGGCTGACGTGTGCATTGGAATGATAGCAATCTGTCCGACACATCAACACACGCATTAAACATGAACAGAATGCACTCACCGCAATAGAGTCATAATTACCGCGGAAATTGAACGTACACCACCCCGCTACAAATAACGAACGGTTGACGGGAAACACTGCACCTGGCCCGACCGCCTCTTCCAGCCGCAATTCTCCGGAGCAACTGGCGATAACTGGTTTCCGCGGCAAATGGAGAGGGCGCTCACCACCACCGACAAGCAAATCACTTCCGTTCCCCTGGTAACGGGGAAGTTGCGAGCGCCGCCACACGCGAGAGATGGCGATCCGATAACCGCGCGTCGTCTGCTAGCTCGAAATGCGTAGACGTGGCAGCGCTTTCCAAGGAATGCGGAGAGGAATGGAAATTCGGCGCTAGCAGACGATGCCTGGTTTAGGTTTAGGTTTAGGTTTGCCTAATCCCTTTTGAGTCAGGGCAGGTGACGTGAGGGCACCACAGGCAAAAGAAAAAAGAGAAAAAAAGGAAACAGAGTCTATGAAGGTTGGAGCGGTTGTAGGTGGGTCGGTTCCAGGAATGTCGCTGCTGTTGGCGCTTCCGGTCGCTCCGGCTCGGTCGGCAGGCTTGTTTGCCTTGGCTTGGCTCCGATGGCTATCGCTGGCGTCGCTGCTGCTTCCGGTGTTTTCGACGGCGAAGGTTTGCTCGGCTTGGTTCCTGACTTGGATTTGTTGTCGTTTCTTAGGGCACTTTTAGTCAGCCTATCCCAGTTCACGAGGTGTTGTTTACATCTTTCGGCGATGTCGCTGGGGTTTGCTGTTTCAGATGGAGTTGTCAGTCCTAGCATTGTTGCGATGTCAAGGTTTGCTGGGCGAGTCGCCTTGGTGGCTTGGCACCTCAACAGGACGTGGCTTAAGTCCTCTTTCTCCGCACCACATAGGATGCATAAGTCGTCGTTGTGGTTAAAAAGCTGGGACAGTCTCTCTCGCGTCAGGAGGGCCCCCGTTCTAGCTTGGAAATATAGGCCGCTAGCGCGGTCTCCTCTGTAGAGGTTGTATGGGCTGGGCTTGTCTCTGTATGTGGCGTAGAGGTTCATGCTCTGTTTGTTTCTTACGCGTTGTCTCCAGTAGTCGTTCTCAGTTTTCTTCATTTCTTTGTTGATTTGTTGATTCCATTCTCTGGCAGTGTTTGTTTTATGGCGACTGGTCCCCTTGCTGGATTTGGAATCTATTCGGTTTATTCGTTTTATCCAGTTCGTCTTTATGCCTGTGTATCTTACATGGTGGAAAATTATTTTTGCTAATCGATTTCGTGGTAGATGGATCAGTCTTCCCAAGTATCTTGTTTTTGACCGTGCCTCTCTGTATTCGAAAGTTGACCATGCGACCTCCCCTTCTATGGCAGCATTCGCTGTGGCTAGGTTCCCTCCCAAAATCCATTTGCCGATCTCCCGTTGTTGGCGTTCAAGGATTTTCATGGTACTGGCGCTGTAGCATAATGCTTCATTTGCGTAGGTGGCACATGGAACTGATGTAGTCTTCCATAATAACTTACCGACGGAATATGGGTTGTAGGAGTGGCGGGCGAGGTGCCACACGTGTCCCTTCTTTTTGTTTGTTGTCGCTACGATTGTTTTTTCATGTTTCTCCAAGTAATTTAGTTTGTCTTCGATGAGCACCCCCAGATACCTGTAGTGGTGGGTGTGTTGGACGGTGGTATTTTGTAGTCGGAAAGTTTCGTTGCCGCTGTTGTTCCCCCCAATCTTCATCCATTGAGTCTTTGATCTGCTAAACTTCATTCCGTGAGCCTCTGCCGTCCGAGTACATATGTCAAGGAGGCGATGCAGGTCTGTTGGTGTCCTGGCGATGAGTAAAATATCGTCTGCAAAAGCCAGCGCAGGGATGTGGGTGACAGTCTCCTCGCCCAATGTGTCCCGGGTACTAATCTTGATCCCATTGTGGCAGTCTTCAAGTTTTATCAACAGCTCATTAAGGAAAATATTAAATAGCGTAGGTGACAATGGGCATCCCTGTTTCAGTCCCACCATCTGTTTCACTTTGCAAGATTTGTAGGCATCCAGTTGGTACGTGCAGTAGCAGTCAGAGTACATGTTTTGTATAATGCTGATCATGCGTTCCGGGACTCCAATCTTTCTGAGTTTTTCCCAGAGTACCTCATGAGGGACGGCGTCATACGCCTTTTCCAGGTCGAGGAAAGCTAAGAATAATTCGTTGCCTGTTTTCAGGGTGAGCTCGATCAGTTGGGTAAGGATATACAAATTATCGCTTCCTCTTCTGTCTTCGCGAAAGCCATTTTGTAATTCGCTCAGCTTATCATCGAAGGTTTTCGCTATTCTTTTGTTAATGACAGCTGCAAACAATTTGGCGATGCTGTTTTGTAGCGTTATGGGTCGATACGAATTGAGATCGTCTTTTGGTTTTCCTTGGCCTTTGTGTATTAGTCGGACTGTGCTTTGTTTCCACTCGTTGGGTAGTTGACCCGTCACTAATATGTCATTAAAGATTCTTCTGAGGGCTTCTTTGGAAATGGGTTGGAGTATTTTTAGGAAATCATTTGGGATCCCATCTGGACCAGTGGCTTTACCCTTCGCAAGTCTGTTGATATGTTCTGTTAATTCCTGTTCTTCAATTGGCCTCAGGAGTTCTTCCTGCTCGTCTTGGAGTGGTTGTGTTATATATTTGGCTTGTGCACTTGTTCTTTTCTGAAGGTCGTCTTGTTGTTGATTGAAGTAGCGGGTCATGTAGTTCTCGATTTCTTCTTTACTGCTTATCGGATCGCCATCTCTCCCGTGTGGTGCTGCTCGCAGCCCCGCCGCCACCAGGGGAACGCGATGACGCGAAGGCAGTACAGCAATTACGAACACCGGGCGCTATTAGCGATATCATATTTTCACAGCTCCAATCACGTCACCGCATGGTCGGGCTAAGCCTAAACGACGAAATCTCGCCGAAGTCCCCTCGTCAAAACACGTACGCGAAAAACCTGGGCTACCCTCGATATCTTTTTGGCACAGTGCCAATCACTTCAGCGTGTGGTCGGGCTAAGCCTAACCGACGAAATTTTGCACCAGCCGTCATACCCCCCCCCCCCCCCCCAAACACGCAGTAAACACGACAAGCCTGCGATATCATATTTTCACAGTTCGAATCAGTTCAGCGCGTGATAAGCCTAAACGACGAAATTTTGCCGCAGCCCCGCCGTCCAAACACGCAGTAAACACGACAAGCCTGCGCTATCAGCGATATCATTTTTTCACAGTTCGAATCAGTTCAGCGCGTGATAAGCCTAAACGACGAAACATGAAAAGCCTGCGCTATCCGCGATATCTTTTCGTTTCACAGTTCCAAACACTTCTCGCGTGGCCCCTTCCCTCCCTGGCATGCATGAAAAATATAAACACTGTGCTTTCCGCCATTGCTAACACCACATCTCTAATCACGCGCCCAGGCACTCGAGCTAAGCCCCATTTTTTATCGGGAAAACCCGCTGCCTGCTTCCCTCTCAGACAGGCGTCGTCAATATGAACACTCCGGGCTTGGAGCCATTGCTAACACCACTCTCTAATCACGCGCCCTGGTTCAGCCTATTTTTTTCGGTAAAACCCGCTGCCTGCCCCCCCTCCCAGACACCCGTCGTAAATATGAACACTCTCCGCCATTGCTAACACCACATCTCTAATCACGAATACGTTCTAACGCAGGATCTCTAACGACGCCCGCCATAAATATGAACACGAGACACTTACCGAGCCAACACGTAGTACGTCATCCTCGCTTTGAACACTCCTCAGGGCATTAGTCCACGTCTGTGAACTAGGGTTCCGTCTCTCGTCAAAAGATGCCTGGGAAAGAAAGGAACAATCAGACGTATTCCTAGCTGTGTGTCCAACGTTAACGTACGCAGTGGGGTCGGCTTCTAATTCTAAACGACGAAATCTGGCCGAAGTCCACTCGTCAAAACACGTACGCGAAAAACCTGGGCTACCCTCGATATCTTTTTGGCACAGTGCCAATCACTTCAGCGCGTGGTCGGGCTAAGCCTAACCGACGAAATTTTGCACCAGCGTCATACCCCCCCCCCCAAACACGCAGTAACCACGAAAAGCCTGCGCTGTCCGCGACATCTTTTCTTTTTACAGTTCCAATCACTCTGGCGTTGACCCGTCCCTCCCTGGCATGCGTGTAAAATATGAACACTCTCCGCCATTGCTAACACCACATCTCTAATCACGCGCCCTGGTTCAGCCTATTTTTCGGAAAAACCCGCGGGCTGTCCCCCTCCCAGGCACGCGTCCTAAATATGAAGACACATGGGAAAGAAAGGAACAATCAGACGTACTCCTAGCAGTGTGTCCAAGGTTAACGTACGCAGTGGGGTCGGCTTCTAATTCAACTACGCGGGCGATTTCGACAGTTCAATGAAATTTTCTTGCACTATATCAGTCGTAACGCGATCCACTTGCCGCCATACTGAGAGTAGCAGAGAAGTCATTATTAACACGCTCTTTTCTTTACAGAAAAGAGCTGAACAGGCCAGTAACATGCACCACAAGAATTGATTCATCGCCAAAGGTTACACCCCCTGTCTACACTGGCTGACGTGTGCATTGGAATGATAGCAATCTGTCCGACACATCAACACACGCATTAAACATGAACAGAATGCACTCACCGCAATAGAGTCATAATTACCGTCCATAATTGGAAACTGCTGCTCCATCTTACAAATTTGTCGTGCACGTCTAGGTATTTTCCATATTTTTTAAACATTTCCACATCTTTCATATTCAATGTGCTGGACATGTTACTGTGCAACCCCTGATATCGAATCAAAATCTGAGTCAGCATGGGCCCATGAACACACCGGTGTAATATGAGCCAAAATAGGACTGACGAGATGTCGGCAAGTTGTAAACCGCTGTTCGATCTTACAAATTTGTCGGCACGTCTAGGTGTTTTTCATATTTTTTAAACATTTCCACATCTTTCATATTCAACGTGCGAGACACGTTAGTGTGCAACCCCTGATATCGAATCAAAATCTGAGTCAGCATGGGCCCATGAACACACCGGTGTAATATGAGCCAAAATAGGACTGACGAGATGTCGGCAAGTTGCAAACCGCTGTTCGATCTTACAAATTTGTCGGCACGTCTAGGTGTTTTTCATATTTTTTAAACATTTCCACATCTTTCATATTCAACGTGCGAGACATGTTAGTGTGCAACCCCTGATATCGAATCAAAATCTGAGTCAGCATGGGCCCATGAACACACCGGTGTAATATGAGCCAAAATAGGACTGACGAGATGTCGGCAAGTTGCAAACCGCTGTTCGATCTTACAAATTTGTCGGCACGTCTAGGTGTTTTTCATATTTTTTAAACATTTCCACATCTTTCATATTCAATGTGCTGGACATGTTACTGTGCAACCCCTGATATCGAATCAAAATCTGAGTCAGCATGGGCCCATGAACACACCGGTGTAATATGAGCCAAAATAGGACTGACGAGATGTCGGCAAGTTGTAAACCGCTGTTCGATCTTACAAATTTGTCGGCACGTCTAGGTGTTTTTCATATTTTTTAAACATTTCCACATCTTTCATATTCAACGTGCGAGACACGTTAGTGTGCAACCCCTGATATCGAATCAAAATCTGAGTCAGCATGGGCCCATGAACACACCGGTGTAATATGAGCAAAAGTAGGACTGACGAGATGTCGACAAGTTGCAAACCGCTGTTACATCTTACAAATTTGTCGTGTCCGTCTAGGTGTTTTTCATATTTTTTAAACATTTCCACATCTTTCATATTCAACGTGCTGGACATGTTACTGTGCAACCCCTGATATCGAATCAAAATCTGAGTCAGCATGGGCCCATGAACACACCGGTGTAATATGAGCCAAAATAGGACTGACGAGATGTCGGCAAGTTGCAAACCGCTGTTCGATCTTACAAATTTGTCGGCACGTCTAGGTGTTTTTCATATTTTTTAAACATTTCCACATCTTTCATATTCAACGTGCGAGACATGTTAGTGTGCAACCCCTGATATCGAATCAAAATCTGAGTCAGCATGGGCCCATGAACACACCGGTGTAATATGAGCCAAAATAGGACTGACGAGATGTCGGCAAGTTGCAAACCGCTGTTCGATCTTACAAATTTGTCGGCACGTCTAGGTGTTTTTCATATTTTTTAAACATTTCCACATCTTTCATATTCAACGTGCGAGACATGTTAGTGTGCAACCCCTGATATCGAATCAAAATCTGAGTCAGCATGGGCCCATGAACACACCGGTGTAATATGAGCCAAAATAGGACTGACGAGATGTCGGCAAGTTGCAAACCGCTGTTCGATCTTACAAATTTGTCGGCACGTCTAGGTGTTTTTCATATTTTTTAAACATTTCCACATCTTTCATATTCAACGTGCGAGACATGTTACTGTGCAACCCCTGATATCAAATCAAAATCTGAGTCAGCATGGGCCCATGAACACACCGGTGTAATATGAGCAAAAGTAGGACTGACGAGATGTCGACAAGTTGCAAACCGCTGTTACATCTTACAAATTTGTCGTGTCCGTCTAGGTGTTTTTCATATTTTTTAAACATTTCCACATCTTTCATATTCAACGTGCTGGACATGTTACTGTGCAACCCCTGATATCGAATCAAAATCTGAGTCAGCATGGGCCCATGAACACACCGGTGTAATATGAGCCAAAATAGGACTGACGAGATGTCGGCAAGTTGCAAACCGCTGTTCGATCTTACAAATTTGTCGACACGTCTAGGTGTTTTTCATATTTTTTAAACATTTCCACATCTTTCATATTCAACGTGCGAGACATGTTAGTGTGCAACCCCTGATATCGAATCAAAATCTGAGTCAGCATGGGCCCATGAACACACCGGTGTAATATGAGCCAAAATAGGACTGACGAGATGTCGGCAAGTTGCAAACCGCTGTTCGATCTTACAAATTTGTCGGCACGTCTAGGTGTTTTTCATATTTTTTAAACATTTCCACATCTTTCATATTCAACGTGCGAGACATGTTAGTGTGCAACCCCTGATATCGAATCAAAATCTGAGTCAGCATGGGCCCATGAACACACCGGTGTAATATGAGCCAAAATAGGACTGACGAGATGTCGGCAAGTTGCAAACCGCTGTTCGATCTTACAAATTTGTCGGCACGTCTAGGTGTTTTTCATATTTTTTAAACATTTCCACATCTTTCATATTCAACGTGCGAGACATGTTAGTGTGCAACCCCTGATATCGAATCCAAATCTTAGTCAGCATGGGCTCATGAACACACCGGTGTAATATGAGCCAAAATAGGACTGACGAGATGTCGGCAAGTTGCAAACCGCTGTTCGATCTTACAAATTTGTCGGCACGTCTAGGTGTTTTTCATATTTTTTAAACATTTCCACATCTTTCATATTCAACGTGCGAGACATGTTAGTGTGCAACCCCTGATATCGAATCAAAATCTGAGTCAGCATGGGCCCATGAACACACCGGTGTAATATGAGCCAAAATAGGACTGACGAGATGTCGGCAAGTTGCAAACCGCTGTTCGATCTTACAAATTTGTCGGCACGTCTAGGTGTTTTTCATATTTTTTAAACATTTCCACATCTTTCATATTCAACGTGCGAGACATGTTAGTGTGCAACCCCTGATATCGAATCCAAATCTTAGTCAGCATGGGCCCATGAACACACCGGTGTAATATGAGCCAAAATAGGACTGACGAGATGTCGGCAAGTTGCAAACCGCTGTTCGATCTTACAAATTTGTCGGCACGTCTAGGTATTTTCCATATTTTTTAAACATTTCCACATCTTTCATATTCAACGTGCGAGACATGTTACTGTGCAACCCCTGATATCGAATCCAAATCTTAGTCAGCATGGGCTCATGAACACACCGGTGTAATATGAGCCAAAATAGGACTGATGAGATGTCGACAAGTTGCAAACCGCTGTTCGATCTTACAAATTTGTCGGCACGTCTAGGTGTTTTTCATATTTTTTAAACATTTCCACATCTTTCATATTCAACGTGCGAGACATGTTACTGTGCAACCCCTGATATCGAATCCAAATCTTAGTCAGCATGGGCTCATGAACACACCGGTGTAATATGAGCCAAAATAGGACTGATGAGATGTCGACAAGTTGCAAACCGCTGTTCGATCTTACAAATTTGTCGGCACGTCTAGGTGTTTTTCATATTTTTTAAACATTTCCACATCTTTCATATTCAACGTGCTAGACATGTTAGTGTGCAACCCCTGATATCGGATCTACCCCGTTTATTTGCATCATCACCTGATAAAGTGCAGGTCCCGCACGAAAGGCTGTGTGTAATAAAGTTTAATTTCAAAGAGTGCGTCATTCCGTGGACTTGTTGTGTTTCCACTACAGTCATAGAGTATAATATAAGCGTGACCCATTTTTTCCCCCAGAATGGGTTCACTCACGCAAAGGAAACGGACAGGGGTCAAGTGATCTTCCCGAAGGGTCTGTCAAAGTCAGTGAAATGGATGCACGTAATATCCCGGACGACAAAACGATGTATTGAAAGTAGGCGAAAGCACACGGACATGAAGATGCTTGTGCGGGCGACACGGGTGCTAAGTGCCAAATGACGCATGTTTTAATGCCCTTCGTGCAGAACTATACGGACAGTTTCAGTCTGTGATGAGCAAAGTACAGGGTGTGTGCAGAAAAACATGACCCGCATTTTTATATGTAACTCGTTGTCTACTTAGCCGAGGAACTTCCGGTGGCGCACGACGGCGTATTTATGCGTGCGAAAGCTAGAAAAAAATCCTGGAAGCCATACTCAATGTAAAAAAATAAACAAAGCGCGAAAACATGGGCTTCCATGCATTAGAATAGGGCGGTCATGACACTGCATGGCAGTGTATTTCGGTCTCATAAGAGTTATGTGCAGGCACCGCTAGGGGCACTGCCGATGAGCATCCATGTGGGACATCGTTTCGATTTATGCACCGATAGCTCCCCTAGCGGTACTTGAACACAACTCTCCTACGTGCACCATGTTGCCCTTTCACATACACCCTGTTGCCCACCATGTTGCCCTATTCTGATGCACGGAAGCCGACGTTTTCGTTGTTCCGTTTATTTTTTAAGCTGGGTATGGCTTCCACAATTTTTCTACAGATTTCGCACGCATAAATGCGCCATCGTGCGCCACCGGAAGTTCGTTAGTTAGGTAGGCAACAAGCTATGTGCCTAAATGCGGGTCATGTCTTTCTGCACACACCCTGTTCATCAAGATTGTACTTAACGTGTATTCACACGAGGGACATCCTCGCGGAGTATTCTAGAAGAAGAGAAAGCGAAAACATTGCTCACAGAGCCGAAGTTCTGACCCGTGTTATGTTGAGCATTCACACGGCGAGGAATATCGGGGTGGCGAACTGCGCATTTACGAAACGACACTTAGCAGACGACACTTAGCAGACGACATTTAGCAGACGACACTTAGCAGACGGGTCTTGCTTAGAACGTACAAAGAGTGTTGGTGGTTAACCACATAATATAATAACCAGAATTACCTACCACGTTGCACTCTCATTGGTCGCTTGCTCAGTGTTGTGTGAATTATCTCAAACTATGGGCTCTGCGTGGAGCTGTTGGAGCCTGGCGTCGTTATACGCGTTTCAGATTTCCAGGCGATTGCGAGCTTATGTGGAAAGGCACCAGCACGTACCTGAATCTTTTGCTATTCTTTATTCATTAAAAGGTCACCATCCATATGCTTCGTCGCAGGCTTTGTCACACCAAGGAAAACGATGTGACCTCCGTTGATTTCCAGACTGCAACGTGCTTATGAGGAAAGGCATTGGCATGTACCTGGATCTTTGCTTCCTCTTGAAGACAGCCCGGAGTGCATACAGACCTTCCTTTTTTCTTCTCTCCACCGTTTGTCACAGCCCAACTTCCTCGTGCAAATAAAACGGGTTTAATTCAAATAAAGTGACAACACGCGCTGCAGAGCGAATGTGAGTTTATTTCAAACACATTTTTGACGTCATGGACTGTCGTGCGTCGGTGCGGAGAAAGTTGCCTTCCAGTCTTCGCTACTGCAAGAAAAAAGAAAGAAAAAAACATTATTGCGAAATCAGATGCTGTGTGTGTGTGTTCTACGTATCGAGTATTTACATAGACACAGCACGCGTGGTCTTTTAAGACCTATGGAAAAGAAGAAAAGGAGGTGGGAGGGCTTGCCGTTGTCGGCCTCACGTATGTGGGCAACGTCATACGACTGACGCCCTGGGGGAATGTGCGTCCTGGGCCGACTTCTAAGGGAACTGTGCCGACATATGTCTGAAAGCGTCTGAGGAAAACCCAGGAAAAGCCCCAGACAGCACAGCCGGCACCGGGATTCGAACCCGGGTACCTCTCAGTGTCGACGTGACATGCCTAGCACGCTAACCACCGAGCCACGGGAGCATAAGAAAAGGAGGCACCCCAAAGCGCAGGACAAGTGACGAACGAATAAGGGCCCAATTTCATCCCGTTGGAAGCTTCGAATCGGACACGTGATTTGAGATAGCCAATTAGTTTCGCAGCAGCAGTGGTACAGCACAGTGTACAGTACCAGGCAGTACAATGAGTAAAGCACCAGTTTGGGATCCATTTTGATGCGCTACAGTCCGGTGTGTGTCCAGGAATTGAGAAACTCCGTTCTACACGGCTACGCGGACGCTAGAAACACAAAATTGTCGTTGGCATCATATTCCTTTCCCTGGCTTCCAATTTTCAATGGAACAGGACACCCAGTCTAGTTCCTCTATAGGTCCACGTGCATTAACTGAAAGGAGACTGCATAATTTTAGCGGGAAGAAAATTTAATCAACATAATAAATAGAAAGAAAACTTAAGACAATAAAAAACGAAAACGTCCTGGTCTCGCTCGGTTCGCTGTCGTGTCTATATGGTATGCAATATTAGAGAGACTTAACACCTCTTAATACTTTCCGGTTCCTTAATAATAATAATCAGGCAAAAGATGGGAGAAGTCTAGCACTCGCAAGTGAATAAGATAAGTATTTAAAGTATTTAAAATACAGACCGACTGATGTAAATGAATGAGAGAGAGGTTTGATAAGAGGCTCAGATTGTATCAGGACGTATTCATAAATCTGTAAAACTGATTTATGTTCCACTACAAAACACGGGAGACACCTGCACAGTGTCGCCACCTCTCGCCCTTCCTTCGAGTTTTTGCATCTAATGTTTTGAAAAACCATTCAGAGATGGCGCCACAAGTCCGGATGGTGGTTCCAAGAAAGGTGATGTTCTCTTTGATCAACCCATGGCGTTGTTGTATGGGCATCGTGGCAGAAGTAATTTAGATTTTATTTGATTTGTTTCAAGAAATAGTTCAAGTAGTCAGTCAATAGTTTCAAGTTTCGTCATAGAAAACGTCATCTTCAAGTCGTGTGACCTTGTTAACACGTCGTTTTGCTGCGTACCGACATATTTTCGTCGTCACAGAACCAAGAGAAGAACGTATTTTGCCAGCATAAACTACGCAGTGCTTCTTCCTCAACGTGGAACCCAATTTCTCCTTAATTTATGTATGTCGCGTCGGCTTATCATCATCACTTCTTTGGAAGTCGTCAACAGTACGAGGTCTTATATTGCTAGCTTTGATGATTCTCCCTCTATTTTCTTTTTCTATTTTTGCATTTTAAAACGTGGTGACCACTGTGGGAAATTTCTGTGCTTTAAAACTGCGTGCTCACTGTCCGTTGTGGGAAATACGAACAACAAATAAAGAATGATAAATTGTTATCCTATGCCGCGAGACAACTGAGTATGAATAACTTCCATCCAACTCCGGGCCTACTGGCTATGGGCTCTATGTAGGGCCCATGGTCGGCCCATCAATAAAAATAGATTGCTGGCTGGAAATGAGGCCAGGGAGACCCCGAGCTGCAAGCAATCTCGGTCTTATGTTGGCACTACCTTGGCCCTATGTCGTTTAAAGGGACGGCCTCGTACAGCCGGGGCGATTCCGAAACTTAGCCAAAACTAGTTTCACGAGTACTGTACACATACAACCGTCAAAGTTTCATTCGGAAAAACCAAGTCGTTTTCGAGGAATTTGTCGAAACGTGCCGTAAGAGCAGACGACGAAAGCTGCGCCTGTCTCATGCATACGTTACGTATGACGTCGGCCTGTGGGTGCGTCGTCGTTGTCATGGTAATTGCAACTTGCAGAAGCACCTTGGGTTGAATAATCCCCTTTGCTCTCGAAATGGGGACACTCGGGCATATACCTCCGCGAGCAGAGAATGTAGTCCGAGCATTGACTGTGGGGTCTCCCATAATGTGGCGCACAATCGGATACGTGGATGCTAAGTCACGTGTTTTCTTTCCGCGAGTATTTAATGCGGTTTTTAAATAAACACGTACTCCTTCTCCATGTACGTCGTCAGCGACACTTCGTTTCGAAGCATGATACAACGGGAAGTGTAATGGAAGCGTGCGTAATATATTTTTGGTCGGAGCTGTAATACGACCGCGCGCGCCGATGGCCAGCGACTTCAGATTTGTGATTGTGGATGGGGTTGTTCTGCGACTTTTAACTTGTTTCTGAGGATTAACATAGTCGTTCTGAACCACCATGCTTGCCACTACTTAGAATGCGCGTTTTTCACCTTAGAACTGAAATAAAATGTACGAGAGTTGCCGCGGTGCCCAGTAACTTCTGAAAGTCGTCTGCTCACGCCGATGCACTAGCGCGCGCAAAAGCAGACGATTTCTGCATCCTACCACGGACTTACCCGCAGGGCGACGGGGCCGTTCTTATTGTTGCCAACACAGATCGCGGCATGCTCTGCAATCTTTATCAATTTAATTCGGTTATCTAATAACTGTGGCGTGTTTTGTCGGGTAAATTAGCAGTATTTCATTTTCAACAAAGGGCAATCGAATGGTACACTTTATGAAAGGGGCAGGGGGTACGAGACCGTCCCTTTAAGTCGGCCATGTTCGTTGGCCCGACCCCCAGCGGATGAAGTCGGACCGCATTAGGCCAATGTCAATCCCCTACCTTTGCTTGGTCACTTTTACGTATAGGTCGGGCCGACAACTTTTAGTCTGACACGGTACATTGGGCAGACTTTGTGCCGACGTTGTCTTTTCCATTGGGGTGGTACATGCAGGTTCATGCCGTTTTATGAGTAATATCCAGTTTATGCTAACGTTACCAGCAACATTTTTCATTCTCGTGGTGGTGTTTTTTTGTCTTTTTTTTTTCATTCTCGTGAATGAACGCGTCACGAGAATGAAGAAAAAAAAAAAAAAACACCACCACGAGAATGAAAAAATGAAATGAGAAGGGTTGAACCAGCGAAGCGTGCCAGTACTCATTGCCCTCGAAAGCCGGCGAATCTTTTTGTTGAAATGTACAGCTGCTACAAAACGGAAATGTTGAGAAATTCGGGTGCTTTCCATGATCACGACTGCTCAAATTTGGTGATTGTCCAGGCACACACTACATGTTGCAATTGAATGTATATTTACTTGTGCCTTCTCAACTTTCCACAAACCTTAAGCTGCTGGGGTTGAAGGGAAAGTATCGATCCATCGTGTTCTATTAAGAACATCTCAAATACTTTGTTGGATGATTCCAAATGACCACTAGCCAGTCAAGCAAGGAACGAATCAAACATGACATACGATCTATTCCATGTAACTCTGTAGTTCCTCAACCGCTATGCTTTAATTACGTTATAGTTACGCTACATGTACATTACATGTGCAATGTTTGACTAGAAATAAAATGTATTTTTGGATTGCAATTCCTTGGGTGTGCCTTTGGTGGGAACAGCTATCCTGCAAAGGGGCTCCGGTTACATACCAGTTGGGCTAAACTCTACCAACTAAACTCTGTTCACAGGGATCACTCTAAGTGGAGCCATTTCAACCAGTCCTACCTCAACAACGATCTGGTTAGAAACCAGTTGGGCCAACTGGTACCGAGACCGGGACTAGCCAGAAACCAGTTGGGCCAACTGGTACCAGTTGATCAAACTGGTCCCTGTTCGATAACACAGTTCACCCAGTCCCAGTCGCAACTGGACCCAGTTCAACTGGGAGTAGGTGAACTGTGCTGTCGAACAGGGACCAGTTTGATCAACTGGTACCAGTTGGCCCATTTGGTTTCTAACCGGTCCTAGTCTCAACTGGGACTAGGTGATCTGTGTTATCGAACAGGGACCAGTTGATCTGGGACCGGTTGAAATTGTTCCACTTGAACTGGTCCCTGTTCGATAACACAGTTCAACTGGTACCAGTTTTTTTTTTTTTCGCCTGGGATGGCACTGAATTCGACCTTTCTGATGTTTTAGGGAAAAAAACGAACAAATTTTGCGAGTCTTTTTTGCTGTTTTCTTCTTGGCATCATTCAGGCATCACCAAGTGGATATCACATTAACTTTATAATTCCGGATTCCTTGCGGACACCACCTAAGTTTCAGATGTCACCATTCCATGTCAGTGATGAGACAACAAAGTGATCTGTATCTCCTCAACGTTACTAATGATACGGAGAGAATTTAAACTGAACAAAACAAGATAGTCAGATTTGTAAAGCTTCTCGCCCATGTGTGTACATGGAGCGCATCACGTGTTTGCGGAGGAGAAACGCAGAACTGCAGAGTCTGCACGCGTACGAGTTCTCGTTCATGTGTGTCTGCTTGAAATGCCGCAGGTTCTTGCCCTAGCTGAGCTGTGTAGCATGGTGGACGCCCTTTCATGGCTTCTCGCTTGTATGCATCTGCATGTGATGCCGCAGGCTGAACTTTGCAGGACAGAGATAGTACTTGTGTGGCGCCTCACCCATGTCTATCTGCTAGCAAAATGCCACAGGTGCATGATCTTGCTGAACTCTGCATGAAAAACATAGCACTTGTATTGCTTCTTGCCCATGTCTCTCTGCTTGGAATGCCACATGTTATTGCCCTAGCTGAACTCTGCATCATGGTAGCCAGCCTTCTACGGCTTCTCGCCTGCATGAGTCTGCTCGTGGAGGCGCGGACGCATGCTCCGGCTGAACCATGCAAAAGAGAGATTGCTCCTCTGCGGCTTCTCGCCTATGTGAAGCTCCTCCTGATGCCGCAGGTGGATGCTCTTGTTGAATTATGCGGGGCAAATACGGCACCTGCATGGCTTCTCGCCCGCGTGTGCCTGTACTTGCATGTTTGTGATGTCGCAGGGGTGTGCTCTCACTAAACACTGCAGGACAGAGATGCTATGGGTGAACCCTGCAAGATAGAGATCACACTTGTACGGCTTCTTGCCCGTGTGTGTCCACTTGTAGACACTGCAGGTGCTTGTCCTGTCGTAAGTCTGCAGAACAGAGGTCACCCTTGTACGTCTTTTCACACGTGTGTGTCCGCTTGTGTTGCCGGAGGCTCGTATTCCGGCTGAACTCTGCAGAACAAAGATCGCACTTGTACGGCTTCTTGCCCGTGTGTGTCTGCTTGTGTTGCTGCAGGTACATATTCCGGCTGAACTCTGCAGGGCAGAGGTCGCACTTGTACGGCTTCTCGCCCGTGTGTGTCCGCTGGTGTTGCTGCAGGTGCGTATTCCGGCGGAACTCTGCAGGACAAAGATTGCACTTGTACGGCTTCTCGCCTGTGTGTGTGTGCTTGTGATCCCGCAAGCGCATTTTGCGGGTGAATTCCGCAGGACAGAGATTGCACTTGTACCGCTTCTCACCCGTGTGTGCCTGGTTATGACGCTGCAGGTTCGAGCTACGGGTGAACTCTGCAGGACAGAGATCGCACTTGTACGGCTTCTCGCCGGAGTGTGTCCGCTCGTGACACCGAAGGTTATTACTCTGTCGGAACTCTGCAGGACAGAGATCACACTTGTATGGCCTATCACCCGTGTGTGTTTTCCTGTGACACGTCAGGTGCCTGCTCTGGCGGAACTCTGCAGGACAAAGGTCGCACTTGTACGGCTTCTCACCCGTGTGTGTCAGCTTATGTTCTCGCAGGTGCGTACTCCGGCTGAACATTGCGGGGCAGAGATCGCACTCGTGTCGCTTCTCGGCTGTGTGTGTAGGCTTGTGACGCTGCAGGTTTGCGGTATGGCTGAGCTTTTCAGGACACACATCGCACTTGTATGGCTTCTCGCCAGCGTGCGCGTATGGGGCAATGTCTTTGGGCTTAGAATCTGTGTGATGACCCTTCAGAGTGACTGTGACACTGTTGTCGAATGGAGGTTGTACAGTCGTTGCACTGACATTGAAGCGTGCGTCTGAAGAGGTGCCAGCAGATGAAATTCGATCACAAATGTCTGTGGGCTCATCCTCTACATGGAGCACACTTTTGGTTGCTGTTGCATCTGAAATTACAAAAATGGGACAGTGAGAGTATGGACAGGTTGGCAGTACATTAACGTAACTGCCATATTCCCTCTCAAAATAAGCGGTCCTTTCTTACGAGAAAATATAGCAAACTACTTTACGACAGTTTGAAGCTCAACACTCGTCTACCATTTTGTTTCGGCACATCTGTCAAACACTACCATGGTCATCTCTGTAGTCCCTCCTTGGCCCAGATCGTCCACTTGTTGACATACTGTAGCAAGCAGGGATTCCCCTACACCCCGCCAGGGGGGTGTACACCCTCCCTGCATTTTTGCGACACTACCCCTGAAATTTCTCAGGTGACCCCACCCAGCTCGACCACCAACACGTTCTGGTAATGAGTCCGGCGCAGCGAATTACATCCTGTACTGTCAAACTTGAGCTGTAGGACCAGTCATGCAGATGATCGTACCATCCGTTTGTCCAAAATCATTTGAAAGTGGCCGTTCAATGCATATATTGCATGCACATACGAACAAAAGTGCGTGCGGCCACACAA